>NW_022196891.1:7025439-7026022 GCF_008632895.1 Mastomys coucha
TTTTTAATTCTTCTAATTCTTAGGGTCATTTTTCTAACATTTTATTGCAATTGTCAAATCTGGTATCATCTAGTTATAATAAATTTTAATATGAACTTGAAAATTACATTTGTATATAAGTATTGTAATGGTCCAAAAATCGCTAAAGACCCCAGACCAAGATACTATGCAAAACAGGGAGCATTTAATCTGCAGAAAAAACCATCATGCAGGAGTCAACCACTCTTCGAAATAGTGACCCCAGACAAAGGCATTCAGGCCTTTTTATAGGGAACTCGGGGAACTATCTAGAAGGATTATGTAATCTGAAATTTCATTGGTGGGCTCTAGGGGGTCACAGGCAGTCAGTGATCTACATTCCTATGTCATGAATGTTCAGCAATGTGATGAAATGGCCCAGCACAGGTGACCCATTCTGAGATAAGATATTTCATCATGTTTGAGAATATCACCAGCCTGTTCTTTGGCAAAGAATTTTATGATCTTGTGCCACGGACCGGGATTTCTCGCGGGGTCCTTGTTCCGCAGGACTAGGGATTCTGGCCAGGTGGACACGGGATAAGGCTTTGACAAACAGACTACA
>NW_022196891.1:7026710-7083215 GCF_008632895.1 Mastomys coucha
GGCAGGAGGCTGACTTTCCTTGAAGTTTTCACCTCAAATACCGCCATCACGCAAGTGTGCGTGGCAATCTTGCTCTGTATTTTGTTTTTTTGTTTGTTTTTTGTTTTTGTTTTTTCTAGTTTCTGAGACTTATGGTCTATTCCTAAATCTAGTAACTTATGGCCAGTTTTTAAAAATTAGGCCTGGTCTTTAAATGGAGACAAAAGGGTTAATGCCCTGAAAAAACCTTGGGCACAAACTCTGCAGGCAGTCCTATAACATGCAGAGGAAGCTTCACTCCCAGGCTCTCTAACACCCAGGATCTCAGGATCCCAGGATTTTGGTCACACCAGGATCTCAGCATTCCAGAAACAGCTTGACTCCCAGGAGCTCTGACACACCCAGGATCTCAGGATGGCAGGATCCCAGAATAACAGGATCTCAGAGACAGCTTGACTCTGAGGAATTCTGACACAACCAGAATCACAGGAAGGACAGGCTCCAGTCAGATATAGCAAGGGCAGGTAGCACTAGAGATAACCAGATGGTGGGAGGCAAGCATGAGAACAGAAACAACAGAAACCAAGGTTACATAGCATCATCAGAACCCAGTTCACCCACCATATCAAGTCCTATATACACCATCACACCAAAAAAGCAAGAATCAGATCTAAAATCACTTATCATGATGATGATAGAGGACTTTAAGAAGGACATAAATAACTCTCTTAAAGAAATACAAGAGAGCATAGATAAGCAGTAGAAGCCGTTAAAGAGGAAACATAAAAATCCCTTAAAGAATTACAAGATAGCACAAATCAAACAGGTGAAGGAAATGAGCAAAACCATCCAGGATCTAAAAATGGAAATAGTAACAACAAAGAAATCACAAAGGGAAAAAACACTGGAGATAGAAAACCTAAGAAAGAGACAAGGAGTCATAGATGCAAGAATCACCAACAGAATACAAGAGATAAAAGAGAGAATCTCAGGGGCAGAAGACATCATAGACAGTCAAAGAAAGACACAACAGTCAAAGAAAATGGAAAGCTCCTAACCCAAAACATCCAGGAAATCCAGGACACAATGAGAAGACTAAACCTAAGGATAATAGATATAGAAGAAAGTGAAGATTCCCAACTTAAAGGGCCAGGAAATATCTTCAATAAAATTACAGAAGGAAACTTCCCAAGCCTAAAAAGTAGGATTCCCATGAACATACCAGAAGCCTACAGAACTCCAAATGGACTAGACCAGAAAAGAAATTCCTCCCACCACATAATAATGAAAACACCAAATGCACAAAACAAAAATAATGTTAAAAGCAGTAAGGGAAAAAGGTCAAGTAACATATAAAGGCAGATCTATCAGAATTACACCAGACTTCTCACCAGAGACTATGAAAGCTAGAAGATCCTGGGCAGATGTCATACAGACCCAAAGAGAATACAAATGCCAGCACAGGCTACTATTCCCAGCAAAACTCTCAATTACCATAGACAGAGAAAACAAGATACCTCATGACAATACCAAATTCACACAATATCTTTCCACAAATCCAGCTTTACAAAGGGTAATAGATTGAAAACACCAACACAAGGAGTGAAACTGTACCCTAGGAAAAGCAAGAAAGTAATTTTTCAACAAACCCACACAACCTAATTCCACCTCTAACAACAAAATAACAGGAAGTAACAATCACTTTTCCTTAATATCTCTTAATATTAAAATTAATATTACCATCATTTCCTAATCAATTGAGATTCAAAAGTATGAGGAATTAGAACTTTATTGACTGTCATCCAGTGGTCTCTCTAATTTGGTAATTGGAGAAATAGACCTCTACCTAATATCTGACATTGGATATCTGAATCTATTTCAGTCAGCTGATGAAAACCCTGTAATATTAAAGCTAAATGAAAAATACACATTTTAAAAAAATAGTGCAAAAAATGAGGTCCCAGATGATTGAACAATTATGCGTTCAGAGGTTTAGGTAGTTAAATAAATGCAGTGTCAGACAAATGTTTAGGATTAGAAAGATCATTGCAGCAACCAAAAATAATACAGGGTACTGACACTGCTCTTGGATGCACACCATAACAAGGTGGTATGATCCTAAGACCAGAAGAACACATATTTTATTTGCAGTACACAGAAAAGTATAATGTAAACTCATTTGCTGGATCTCCTTCACAGTGTTGGCAGGTGCCATGACAGCTACTTGAGGAGACAGGTATTTATTTATTTATTTATTTATTTATTCTTAATATAAGCACATGAACTTTTAACTTAGAGAAATTTATTTTTTAAGAAAGTTTTGATTTATATTACTTACAATATCTTCTGTGATTAAAGTCTTAATCATATGAAATTATATAAATTACCATTTCACATGTCTATCATCTATCATCTTTGCTCAAGGCATTATTTTAAGGGTTATAATGATAAGATGGCAAATTAGAGTCATAACAACTATTTTTAATCATTAAATTTAGTAAAATTAAAATTTTATTCAGAATTCAAAAAGTAGAAATAATATATATTGAAATGGATCTAAACTTCAGTGGTTCATTTTACTGTGATTCTACAAGCATGACTATTAAGTAAAATCCGTCATTGTTAATGGAAGACAATACAAAAGGTAAAATGACAACAAGTGCTATATTATTGTCACTGCATTTGTTAGAAACAGTGTGTGCCTAAATCCAGGCAAATCTTAAATTTAGACTCTGTGTGAATCAGCTTTCAAAGATGAGAGAAAACCATTGTGAATCATCACACACAGTACTATTCCTTAATATATGAAAACCTGGGTTAATAATAAGAGGTTTTTAATTTATTCTTCCCTCATACAATACATCCCAACCTCAGTTTTCCTCAGTCCCTTCCATCACCTATCCTCTCCCACTCCTCTTCCAATTCCCTGCAGAAAACCACCTGCCTCCCATGAATAGCAACAAAACACACTGTAACAACTTACAGTAAGACTAGGCAGAAACCCTAATGCCAAGGCTGGATGAGAAATTTTATACCAGTTTCTGGTCATGGTGTCTCTTAACATCAATGGAAACCCTGAGAGAAATGTCATATATATTTATAAGTGTTTGTGATCAATAAAGTTTATATGTAAATATCCATAACTATACAAAATGTATGTAACAGAGATTATATTATTAGTTGTTATATTGTCTGATATTAGGATAATTCAATAATTAATGGGAAAAAATAAAACATTACTGTTTTAGGAGATATTATAATATACAGTGCTTATATATTTTGATGTTTTATATTTATTTATATGTGTTTATATGGTATTTTATACATTTATTTATATGCTTATATGTATTTGTTTTGATATATGTTATCCATAATATGATTATACATATCATTATTATTATATGATATATAGCAAATATATCATATATTATATGTAAAACGTAAATTATGCATGTTTGTGCCTGTTAGTAAATACATAAATACAACATGTTCAGTCTTTATACTATTACCTGTATATTTATGATCTCAGGGGTGACTTCATGCTATTGAGCTTCTTTCCTTGGGGAAGATCTTTTTTCTAGGTCTCACAGTTTCCAATTGCCCATGCTTCTTTCTCTGGAGTTGAATATGACCTTTCCTCCATACATTTTAGCATGCTCACTGTTGGTGTCACTTTTAAGCAAGCCATGTTGGTGAAACTGCATATGTGTATAATCAATTTGACATTTTTAGGAGACACAATTTAGCAGTAAATTTTCCATTCTTATGGTTCAATCATTTAGTTCCCTTTTCTGAATTGATCACTGTGCCCTAAGTATAGGAATTGTATTGTAGATGTACCAGATGGACCTGGCCACCACACAATCTCTTGTTCTTTACAAAATATTCTTGCATTTTAGAAATTTGTGTTTTTCTATAGAAGTGTCTGTGGTAAAGAGTTTATTTGAGGAAGAGTGAGAACTTTATTTACTTTTAAATGTTTAGAATGGAATTATGAATTATGCTGGGTTTGTAAAGTGATGGTCATAGGTTCTCCCCATGTATGTACAAATACTAAAAGTGAGTCAGATTTAAAATCACCCTCTCTTGCACATCACAGACCTGTGTCTAGATATTTTCTGATTTTACCCTGCTGAGCACTGCTATGCTGTCTGTTTATAGGTACTTGTAACTCATTACTTCTCCTTACTTATGAATATCAAGACCTCTTTTTCTCTTTATTTTTGAGATAATTGCATATTTGTGAGTTGGGAACATCTAGCTTGTCCTGTCCCTTTATTGTGAGTAGATTTCATATGCCCTAAGTCTAGATTTGCCACATGACACTAAGAAGTCCCAACGATATCCTATCTGGAATAAGAACTTGTGCACCATCTGGCCTAAGACTTTTACAATCAGGAACTTGCCATTGGTTGTATTTCTGAGCTCCCTTTTGAGCCACAACAGGTTTTAATATAAATTGTAAAGACCAAAGAAGCCATATGCTCACACTAAACTTTTTAATATGGTAAAAGTAAATATTAGCATTTTTATGTTTTTCTCTGCCCAAACCATTATTCCCTGAGTAGTTTTCCACTTTTGACAATTTGTATATTTAGTCTTATGTTTGTTTTGTGGTTAATGAGTACCTTAGAGAACAATGTTTATTTCATCTCAAGTAATTACTTTTATGTTTGTATTATTCCCTTTAATTACAAGTTTTGAAAATTAAGACATGAAGAAAAAAGAATAAAAAGAAATTAAATATTCTTATGTGAACATAAAAGTAACAGTTATAGGTATATTTACCAATCAATATATTTTTCTATTAGTATTTTGGCCACTAGTACATAGCCACTTATATCATTCTTCACTGGAATAATAATGAAAAGTTTCATTCAAATAAATACATAATTATTTTTAGGAACCAAATAAAATTAAACATTTTTTTTTCTGATGAGTTCTGAACAGTGGGTATATGTGTTTGAATTTTTACATTATCAAAATACACTTGAGAAATTCAGAACATATGATGATCAAACTAAAGTCCAGCTCTCAGGCAAGAAATTATTTATATGCAAAACCCATTGAAATTACACATATTAGTTTATAGATGGAATATATTTTATTTTCTTCATATTAATATTATGTATGTTATAGATTGCTCTAGTAGCTCATCAAAGATATTTTAAATATACTACCTATTTTTGTAGTCATTTATCTTTAAGTGTGATATTGCATTTCTTTTTCTACATTAAAATTTTTATTAAGAATGTAGGAGGTGGAGGACCCTCTAGAATGTACCAGAGACCTGGGAGGTGAGAGACGCTCAGAATTCAAAGGCAAGACCTTACATAAAATGCCCAATAGAGGAGAAGGATCTTGTAGAGTCCATCTCCCATAGAAAGACAGGGTGTCAAGTGGAGAGATGGGGTTGCCATTTCACAGTCAAAAACTCTGACCCAGAATTATTCCTGTCTAAAAGAACTGCAGGGACAAAAGTGGAGAAGAGCCTGAGGGAAAGGAAGTTCAGTGACTGATCCAAATAGAGATCCAGGTCAAGGGGAGGATCCAAGGCCTGACACTTACAGATGCTATGATGTGCTTACAAATAGGAGCCTATCTGGGCTGCTCTGTGCGAGGCCCAACAAGAAACTGAAAGAGTCAAATGCAGATACTTAACACCCAACAAATGGACAGAAGATGGGGCACCTGTTGTTGAATTAGGGAAAAGCTGGAAGAAGCTGAGGAGGAGGGTGACCAGATAGGAAGACCAGCCTTCTCAACTAACCTGCTCCCCTTGTTGCCCCCTCCCACCTCAGCCCTGTGATTTTTTTAGACACTGAGCCACCAATCAGGCAGCATACACTAACTGATATGAGTCTCCTGACACATATATAGCAGGTGACTGCCTGGTCTGGTCTCAGTGTGAGAAGATATACCTAACCCTTGAGAGAACTGAGGCCCCAAGGAGTGGAAGGTCTAGTGGAGTGGGGCTCTGGGGTTGGGGTGTGACATCCTCTTAGAGACAGGAGAGGAGGAATGGGATGCGGAACAGTAGGAGGGTGAACCTGAAAGGGGATGGCTAGACTGTAAAATAAGATTGAAGAATTTTTAAAAAAGAATGTCAAGGTTGTATATTACTAAATAAGATCCCATATACTGCATTCCTTCCCAAACATCACTCAAGTCCACCTAGGCAGGTCCTCTTATGACATTCGTGTTACCTTCCTTTGATTTCAATGAACCACTAAATATAGTTAATTCATCCCATATGTGCGTACCTGTCGGGTCAGCACTTTTGCAAGAGTCACCTACCAAGTGACCATACGTAAAGAAGAAGGGTTGTCTCTTCCTCATCATCACTAATCCTTGGTTTCTCTATCATCCATTCTAGTACTTTGGTCAGCTTGAACTGGTATTTCTGTAGCTGGATTAACTTACACGGCTTACGTGTGAAGCAGAAAATGAAGTGCTAAACAGTGAGCAGAATTTTAACATTCAGGCCTTAAAGTACTTACACTCAAGTTTACTCAAATTCCTTGCTCTGTACTCAGTTATTTGGTCTTCACTGAGGTTGTACTTGAGAAATACTGACTCTTGGAATTTCTGGAAATAAGAGATTATGTGATTTATTTATCATATTATTATGGTGAACTACATTTTTGTTTTTCATCCATAATACAAATGTTGAATTGTAAGATATAAGTAAATATTTGCTGAATTAATATCTTCATGTGTCTTCTGGGAAAAATATCATTAAGGATTTGCAAAATTTAATTATTTATGTGTTTATATCCCAAATTACACACTCCAATATATCAATAATATTTTGAAAACGATAATTTCATGACATTCAATTTGTAAACTTTTATGAAAAATATTTGCACCGGGCAGTGGTGACGCACACCTTCAATCCCAGCACTTGGGAGGCAGAGGCAGGTGGATTTCTGAGTTCGAGGGCAGCCTGGTCTTCAGAGTGAGTTCCAGGACAGCCAGAGCTACACAGAGAAACCCTGTCTCGAAAAAGCCAAAGGGAAAAAAAAAGAAAAATATTTACACAAACAGAATAAAGAAAATACATTATTTAAAATTAACAGGGGTTTATTGCTACATTCAAGAGTATATTACACTTAGAATATGTTGTTATATGAAAAATTATAGAAATACCTATGTAAAGCAAAATTTTTGTTATTTCTAGAAGGCTGTTCATTTCTAATGAAGACAGGACAAGAGGGGTTTAATTCTGGTTTTAAAATCATAAAATATACTTCTATAATCTTTCTATTTTGAAAGTCATTTGTTGTCAATAGCAAAAACATACATTCTCCAGTCCTTTCTTTCATTCCTGAAATAATCTCAAGTGTTAACCAATATGAAGGATTAGTAACCATAATGAGATAAGATGAATTTTATATACACAGTCAGCAATAAACAAAGATTTATACCAATGAAAACTGTAAATCTATATCAATATATAATTTCTGTCCCAATGTAAGAAATTATAACGTGTTTTGCATCAGTTATAAATATTTCTATCAACGTAAGATTATGGGTACACAATATTTTGTTCAGGAATAAATTTAGTAATCCATCACATCTGTTTCCTCCTTGTTCAAAAGGAACGACCATTCCATGACCATTTCCAAATTATCCCTTAAGATGACAGCCTATCTATAATTTATAAAATAACCAAAACTAGACACTTAAACCCCGGGGATCAGGATGATGACTCCACAACCTCTTCTGGCTGAATAGGGGCGACAACAAAAGAAATTAAAAGGGTGGGGAGGGGTAGGAAAATTACGAAAAATGGTTAGACTTAAGAAAGCTAGCTTTAGCATCTGTCATCCAGTCTCTGTATATTTACAAGGCTCAGGACTTGACTAACGTTCAGTGTGGATCTGTTTCAAAGGCCGGATGAACTGAGTCTATTGGGAAACAGCAGTTATTCCTGACGCTGTTTTGGGAGGTAGGTAGTCCCTGCAGACGAAACTTGTCAGAGTTCCACATTCTGTAGTATATGAATCTTACAAGCAACATTTTAGTACTATTGAGACATTTACATGTACTATGCAAGCTGCACAGATCAGTTGAGGGTGATTTTTTTTTTTTTTGCTCCTTGTTTGAGGAGGTGAAAGACAACTTTCCTTTTATGAGTTAATTTGATCAATAACGAATTGTGATAATTTTTTTCATTCATGTCATATGAAGGATGGCATGACGAATCTTAAGGATTCCATAACCAACAAGATTTATTGTCTAATTTTGGCTGAAGTTTTGACTAGAAATATTTTAATTTCTAAGCCAGTTACTGAGCTACTCCCATGTGGAGGAATCAGCAATTCAAGTTACCTGTCCTGTTTGATATTCTCAATTTTTTTCTTTTCTCTAGCCAAGATCGTCAGTGGGTCTGCCCCTGTCATCGCTGATCATTATAATTCTGGTAATTCTGGGAGGAGCCCAAAACCTTTTCTTCTTTACTATTAACACAAATACAAAATCTCTCTGCCCAGATAGTCTGTCCTTGGCCCAGTAACCTGAAATCATCCAAGGTGTGGATTGATTCAATTTAGTAGCTTGACATCTCTTCCTGGGGATTTTTAATATCTGTAACCAACAAACTTATAACCAGACACATTTTGATGATTAAAACAATTCAAAGCAATAAAAGCAATCTAGACAAACATAATTATCTGTTGAGACAGAGTCTCTTCACTGACTCCCGCCTAAGTTTCTATTATCTGTCTGAAATAAGGTTATTTTATCTCTTCTGCTGTCCTAAAGTTTAAGATCAAAAGCCTCAGTTAATTTCTTCATCTATGTGTACTTAAATTCTCCCTCCTATGGAGGTTAATATTTAACTCCATTTCATGGAGGTTCCTATTTAACTTCCTACCCTTTCCTATGTATTTAACTTCTACTAAATTCCATTCTACTTACCACATAAGCTTATTTCCAGGCTCTAGGTTTGTCATATCAGAATAAGCAATGCAAGTATTCCTGTGTACACCACGTTCAAAGAATTGGTGCCCTGGCACAAACTATTTCAAATTTTTTATAAAACATTATTCTCATTCATTCTATTCTATTCATTTGATTCTCCACGCCTTTATTTTCTATATTTGAGAACAAAGGCCTAGATTTCTTTATTCCATTTATACATAAAGACATTAAAACAATTATCATTGTACTCCCTTCTATCCTTAAAAAAGTTAAATTGAATTTCATTCATCTCCATCCTTTGATTATCTTCTTGTTGGAGGGGAGTGGCCTCTACTGTCTGCCTCTGTCTCCCTTCTGAGCAACCTCTTGGTTTGCACAGCAGGGGTTCCCAGCACTTCCAAGTTTGAACTCTCTAGGGCAGCCAGAGGCCTTTGATGAGGGTCTGGGGGAAATCCCTGCTGGTGGCTGTATGCCTTTTGTTTCATTTCTGAGCCTGTCTTGTGTGGCTATGCTTGGCTCAGATTGATGAGAAACCAGTTCTCCCACATCCTAAACTCACACCATGGTGCTTGATTTCCATTTGGGATCACCAATTACTGTTTAAAGTGAATAAAAGCCTAATACATTGAACACCATCTGATGTAGTAAATTGTTAATATGCTCTGAACTCCCCAGTGCTTATGTACACCTCTTCTACACTTACCCAATTGTTTTGAATTCATAAGTCAAAGACACACACACACACACACACACACACAGAGAGAGAGAGAGAGAGAGAGAAAGAGAGAGAGAGGAAGTACCTTATTTTTTGCATTTTTATTAGATATTTTCTTTATTTACATGTCATATGATATCTCTTTTCCCACTTTCCCCTCACAAAAAAAAGAAAAAATAATAATATAAAATTAAAAAAAAAAAACAAAAAACAATAAAACAAAAACAAAAAACACTGTTCTCTTCCCCCTCCCCCTGCTCACCACCCCACCCTCTCCTGCTTCCTGGCCCTGGCATTCTCCTACACTGGGGCATAGAACCTTCACAGGACCAAGGGCTTCTCCTCCCATTGATGACCAACTAGGCCATCCTCTGCTACATATGCAGTTGGAGCCATGAGTCCCACCATGTGTACTCTTTGGTTCGTGGTTTAGTCCCTGGGATCTCTGAGGGTACTAGTTAGTACATATTGTTGTTCGTCCTAAGGGGCTGCAAACCCTTCAGCTCCTTGGGTCCATTATCTACCTCCTTCATTGAGGACCCTGTGAAAGCGTCTTATTTTTAATATGCCCATAGCAGCTCAAAAGCTAGGCCACTCTCTACCTCCACTTGGCTAACACACTCTCCCTTCTGATCTTCCTGAGTTAATAGTAAGTCTATATTTGATCTTTGCTGCCCTGGACCTTACTGAACAGCCCTCTGAGGGCCGCTGCGCTCTTGGACTACATCTCAGCTGTCTGTTCCTCCTCTCCCTTTCTGGTATGGTCTACCTCTTATGCCCTAGTCAGGGAGAAATACCCTCTTCCTCTTTCCTCCGTCCATTCCTAGGACTTCTGAAAGTACCGCCTCTGTCTCCCCACCCAGTCATTGCTGCCAGTAACTTTACTGACCAGTCAAAAAACATCTGAGGACTGGTTTCCTTCAGTCCTCAGTGCGGGGCACTGCAAACAGGTTTTTGGGTAATAGAATAAGCAAGAGAACACTAGCCACTAGATACCTACTCCTCAAGGTTTATGTAACTCTTGTTCCTCCCCTGCCCCTAATAAAGAAAACTGCTCCACTGAAAACTGTAACCAGGCATAATTACTTCTCCTGAACTCATGTCAACTAAGATCCTGCTAATACATCCATCAACCTATTAAAACTTTATTTCTTCTAGTCTAGCCGAGGATACAAGGCTGCCTGGATGCCATGAGGAGAAAGCAGTATGGACCAACAGAAAAAAAAATACATGGTGTGCATCTCTCCTTAGTTTCCTTGATCAAAAGAAAACAAAACAAAGAAACAAATAAAAACACAAACAAAAACAAAACTAAAAACAATAGCAAGAACACCTTGCCTTTGGGGAGAACTAGGGGCAGTTGTGGCTGTTATTGGTAAAACACAGCACCTAAGAAATTTCATAGTCCCAATGAACCCTGTGTTTATTATTTTATCTTCTAATTAGAGTAAGGAGACACCAGCATATCTCCAACATTTTGGCTTAGGATATGTTTTTACATTATGAGCAATTCCTAAGGTTTTAAAAGTATGCTTAGATTAACAAAAGTAACTTAAGAGTTGTATGGACAAAACTGTAAAATCCTAATCTTACCAAAGTTCCTAACTTGTTATAAATTGTTTAAAGGCAGTTCAGACGTGATAATTGTCAATCACATTATAAATGATGAACTTTAATGTGCGCAGAAATTTTTGTAGTTGTGATACGTACAAATAATTCATTTAGAACAAATATGGCGTTTAAAGTGAATTCGACTGACTGAACTGATTGTTGCTTTTTTCAAAACTGTACTATATTTCAAATATGCTGACAATAAACTTTCCGGCATTAGACTCCCTGAGCTTGGATCCAGTTTGCAAAGTCAATCTACAATGGGTTTCATTCTCCCCTTAACTTCTCCAGATCGCCCTTTCACCTCCATAGCCACCAAACTTTCTGTTTGCTCCTTTTTCAAACCAGTTAAGTTCAATTTGGGCTGCCTAAATAACCTTAGATATGGGACCTAGCTGACACCATACTCTTAAACAAAATTAACTCTTCCTCTGTCAGTAGTTATTAGTTTCCATTGGTTCTTCAGCTGTGGTACAGCGTTGTGCCCGCTTAGCCCCACCCATGTTGGATTTTGCCTGGCTAAAGCTTGTACTTGGTGTCACAGCAACTGTGTGTTCATATGAGAAACATTGTTTCCTTGTAGCACACAGCACTTCTGGTTCTTAGAATCCTCTTACCTGTCCTTCTGCAATGATCCCAGAACATTGTGTACAGCAGTATGATTATAGAGTCCTACTTAGAACTCTGTACTCTTTTCTTCACTGTAAGTTTACCAATTGTGTCATCAAACATGGTCATTTCAAAGCCTTTGCTGATTTTGCAATTGTTTATTTATTATAATTTCTTTGAGTAAAAGAGCTGTCAAAAGCACTTCTGCCAGGGTCAATGGTACTTTTATTAACTCAAAACGCACTTCATATTAAAACGAGAGCAGTGCACTTCACTGAGGTTCACACAGACAAAGTTTCTGCATGTGAGAATGAATACACTAGGTGATGTTTGCTCTTGACCTCCAAAACTGAGCAAGAAGCACTTGACAAAGCTAGGTGACAAAGATAATATTTTTTACTGGTATTCTCTTTTGTTCAGTAAGGACAGTGCTTGAAAGTGCTTAATGAGTTGTGCTCTCCATGCATTTTATAAATACTAAATCTATTTTTAGGAAACAAAGTACTTGTAAGGGTGATATATGTCTAAGCACATGCTGTTTTCCATTTTTGTACTTCTCTTGAAAATCTCAAGAAGGGTATTCTACATAACAGAAATCTCAGGTAAAAATATCTCTAAGCTGAATCAGTGAATATTAGTTGTTCTTTCACCAATAAAATTGATAGCTATAAGCTAGCTATGTATCCTTTGCTCTATTCTCTCATTGTAGATTTTATTTTACACACAGGGAATATTCCTTCCTTAAATGTTACTCAATAGAAAACACTATTAAATGCAAAACATAGGATGGAAGTAGTTTCTGCATTTAAAATTGACATTCGTCTTTAGGTAGAAACTATGCAAATGTATTATGTGGATACTTCTTAAAAGTTCTGAAGGCACAAATGCCTCAGCAGTGTTTCTTTACATTAGAATACATGGTACATTATATTTTACTTCTTTTTCTTATAAAACTATTATGCAAATACTCTCAGTTTGCCTATAATATATGGGTACTGTGTCAACAGTTTATTTGACTTATAATGATAAAGAAGCATATTATGGATAAAAAGGCAAAATTATAACAATGTGTCAATCAATTAGTATTTAATATTATGAGTGAATTTTTTTCACTTTTAAGAATATACTTAATGGCTATTCTTTTGGTATAGAGTAAATTAGACTCTGATGTACTCTCCCCCTACAACCCCTCCCAAAAAAGAAAGTTTAGAAAATTTATGACCTTGAAATCGAATAATCCTTCAGATCCAATGAGTTTCCTGAGACATTTCATTGTAAACCTTCACCCACAACTCATGTTAACAGACCGGACATTATAATAAAATTAACTGGTGTTTTGGGTGAAGCCCCAGATAAAGTAAGATGGATGATTTGTCTACCAGTTGTTAGATTACCACCAAGACCTGACAAGTGTCACTTCTAATCACATTTTATTAGAACTTGAATGAACTGGAGCAGCAAAAGGATATTGGGACTCTAGTAGATGAGCCAATAACCTGAGAAATATAGTTGTAGCAATGACTACAAACCTGAAACTATCCTGGTATGTGTCTGCAAGTTTACAATACTGTTCTCTGGGACACAAGACCCAAGTATTACAAGTCCCTATATTTTAAGCTCAAATACTAAGAACTGTAAGGGATATTTTTTTTTCTGTATGTTCTTGTTTGTTTTACCTGTTGCCATCTATGGCAGGAGATCTATGTTTAAGAAATACCAACTTTATCCTAAGTGAAACAATGTGCAACAATGGAAGGGTATAGTCCATAGTTTGCTCTTACAGGCTCAACAATGGAAGGGTATAGTCCATAGTTTGCTCTTACAGGCTCAGTGTGCTCAGATGTACTCAGATGTACTCAGAACCACAGCAGGTCTCAACTTTCCACTGTAGGCATAATCAAAGCCACTTATCTCAAGGAATAGGACATATTTGCATATTATGTGATAATCCTATTCCTCTTTTTATTCAATTTTTTTCACACATGTTTAAATTGAGATAGAGATTATTCCTTTGCCTAGAGGCTAAATAAGTATTTTATTTGTGGGGGGTGGGGTGGGGTGGGGAGGTTGAGACAGGGTTTCTCTGTCCTGGAACTCACTCTGTAGACCAGGCTGGCCTTGAACTCAGAAATTCGCCTGCCTCTACCTCCTAAGTGCCTCCTAAAGCATCTTTAATCAAAGGCGTGTGCCACCATTGCCTGGCTAATAGGTATTTTCAACAACTTGTTACCTGTATGTTAAAGAGACATTTTAAGATTGGAATGACTACAGTTTAGTGTGAGTTGGATATTTTGCCAGAAAAACTATTTCTGAAATCTCTTCTTAAACTGCAATCGGATCCATATTCAAACCAACTGTTCTTCTTAAACCTGTATCTTGAATTTTTGCTTAAGCACATTCTAAACTTGATAGTTCTGTTAAATAGGCAGTATTACTGATATTCTTTTTCTTTTATGATAATGGTTGGTTAAGATTATGGAAGAGAGGGATGGAAAATTGTAGGATCCAGAGGACAACAGAACATGGCCCATAGAATTAACTAAGCAAGGGCCATGAAGGTTAACAGAGACTGAAGTGTCAATCATGAATCCTGCATGAATCCCCTCTGGGACCTCGGAATGCATGCTGTTTGGTTAGCTTGCAGTTTTTGTGGATCTTCTAACAGTGAAAGTAAGGGTGTACCTGACTCTGCTGCAGGTTCATAGAACTTTTTCGTTCTACAGCATTTCCTCCTTCAGCTTTGATATGAGGGCATATACTTAGTATAATTGTATCTTATTATGCCAAGTTCTGTTCCTATCTTGGGAAGGCCTGTTCTTTTCTGAAGAGAAACAGAGGATCAGGGAGAGAGGGGAAGGAGAGAGGGGTACTGGGAGGAATGGAGGGTGGAAAAACTGTGGTTGGTATGTTTAGAATGAAAGAGAAGATTAAATTCTAAAAAAAAGATGAAGTATATACGAAAATATTTACATTAGTTGATATCAAATGTTTTCTATGAACAAGCCATCATTATTTGCCTTCACAGGATATCTACAACAAACGCAATGATATTACGATATGTTAGGTTTAAAAATTCTGTAGAGTTGCAGTTTTTAAGCTAGACTATGTAGCCAGGTTTATGTAGTGTTTGCATTGGACATAGGATGTTCCAGATAGCATTTCTACCATTGTGTAAATAGGGCATGATAACATATGCTTACAGTCACAGCACTCGGGATGTAAAAGCAGAAGTTCAAGATAATCTTCAGCTACATGGTGAGTTCAAGGCCTGGGTTGAGTATATGTACCACTGTATCGAAAAGATTGAAGAAGAAATAAAAATTATAAAGCACATAAGGAATAAAGAGAAGAGAGAGAAAGGAAGGAAGAAAGAAACGGAAGGAAGGAAGGAAGGAAGGAAGGAAGGAAGGAAGGAAGGAAGGAAGGAAGAAAGAAACGGAAGGAAGGAAGGAAGGAAGAAACGGAAGGAAGGAAGAAACGGAAAGAAGGAAGGAAGGAAGGAAGGAAGAAAGAAAGAAACAGAAGGAAGGAAGGAAGAAACGGAAGGAAGGAAGGAAGGAAGGAAGGAAGGAAGGAAGAAAGAAAGAAATGGAAGGAAGGAAGGAAGGAAGGAAGAAAGAAAGAAAGAAAGAAAGAAAAAAGGAAAGAAAGAACAATTCTACAAACCCAGGAAAGCGAACAATGCACAGACTCAGAGTATATAAGCACAAAAGAGGGCTGAAGAGGGGGAGAACTCACGACTATACGTACAAAGAGAAAATCATGATACAGTGCAGGTGCTGTGTGTAGGGTATGGGAATGCCAGGACCAATGACATTGGGGCAGGGGAGGGACAGGAAGTAGTAGAGATCAGGTAGCTGGAGGATCGAAGGTAAGTGTTCTGGGAAAAATGAAATTGGGGGGCATCTCAGGGACTAGCTAGAAACCTAGTGCAATGGATACTCCCAGGAATCTAAGAGGGTGACCCTAGCTATGACTCCTAGTAACAGGTGATCCAGGGCCTAAACCAGTCATCTCCTATAAAGAGGCAAAACTTCCAGTGGGAGGATTAGGACACCGTCTCAGCCAGAAAACATTTGGCCTATAATTTGTACTCTGTATAAGATGTGCTGGGGTAAAGTAGTGCAGAAATCGTGGGAGTTGCCAACTAGAGACTGGTTAAGATTTAGATGCATGCTATCAGAGGGAGCCTAACCTTAAAACTGACTGGATAGCCCAGAGACCTAGGATAGAACCAAACACAACTGGCCAAAACAAACAAAGTCAATGAAAATGATTCCTAATAATTCTCTGCTATACTCATAGATTGGTGCTAACCTAATGGTCATCAGAGGCTTCATCTAGAATCTGATAGATACAGAGACCTCTAGTTAAACATTAGGTGGAGCTTGGGGAATCTTAAATAAGAGGAGGGAGAAGGATTGTTAGAAACAGAGGAGTACGGGAGACCGAAGGAAACATATGGGACCTACCAATCGAGTGTCATAGGAGCTCACAGAGATTAAAATGATAATCAGGGAGCATGCATGGGTCTGACCTAGGGTCAGTTGTATAGCTTAGTCTTCTTGTGGAGCTCCCTACAGGAGGCTGTCTCTGACCCTTTTATCTGCTTTTGTGACCCTTTTCCTACTACTGGCTTGCCTCCTCTAGTCTTAATATGAGGTGTGGTGTCTAGTCTTACAGCTATGTGGTATACTAGGTTTGCTTACTATCCATGAAAGGCCTCCATATTCTGAATAGAAATGGAGGAGGAGTACATGGGGTAGAAAGCGAGGAGGTCCAGGGAAGAGAGAAGGGAGAGGGAATGATGTTCAGGAAATAATATATGAGAAAAGTAAAAAAAAATCAAGAAAATATTGTTTTTCTTATTTTAGTTAATATTGTCCTAATGATCCTTCTTATATAAGTGCTATTTCTACTACCTACCAAACAATGGCAGAAATAGGGCATGTCTGATTGTCAGTAGCATATCAAATTCCATAGCTAGGTATGGGAACATCAAAAAACAAATCTCTTTCAGCTCTTTAATAACCCTACCAAGTTAGAATACAGGAAGAGACATACCTTGATGATGTCATAAATATTTAACACAGGATTAGTTGACTGACAAAAGAACAAAATACGTACATGTAACAAGCACTAGATTCTCTTTTTGATTAGATATTTTCTTTATTTATGATTCAAATGTTATCTCCCTTCCTGGTTTCCCCTCAGAAAAAAAAGCCCTATTTCTTCCCCACTACCCCTGCTCACCAACCTACCCTCTCCCACTTCCTGGTCCTGGCATTTCCCTACCCAGGGGAATAGAGCCTATACAGGACCAAGGGACTCTCCTCCATCATCATAGTCTAGAAAGGAATGAATAAAAGCTGTTTCATTTCTGTGTTAATTATTATATTGCTTATGACATCATATTTTCTTCTTTGGACAATCTCCAAATAAAAATTAAGTTATTCAGAGAAAGATATAAATTCATTCTAATAGCTCATATTTCTTTCTTTGATTTAGGGAATGTCTGCTGTTCAAAAACTGGTGCTGACATGTGTGGACAAGTTGTCCAAAGTATCATCCATATACATAGGAAGTCCTGAACTACAGTGGGATTTTCAACTACTAATGTCAGGGGTGGCTGTGGATTCTAATTAGGACAAATAATTCTTTCTGTTAATGTATATTTTTTCTGTTATACCTACATATATATGCATATATATATATATCTTTGTCATATATATATGACAATTTGCAGTATAACAAGTTTGTATTAAATATGATGGCTTAGAAAAATGAAACTTTATATGCAATTCTCCTTACAGATTTAGAAATTTACATTTGAATATTTCTATATCCAGAACTGTTGAGCTTTAAAGTATATTTTCAAAATGAAACAATAAGACTTCAATGTTTAATGGGATCTGAAATAAATAAAGATTAAGGAAAATCTATTTAATGTAGTTTTTTTCATATGAGGGCTCCCCTCCACTGGCTTTTGGTACTTCAAATGGAGGAATAAGAGTTACAGTTGTCATGATTATTACACAGCATGATGTTATGTGGCATGTCTGAATTCCCACACATTGTCAATTAAGACCTATGTAAAGATATTAAATGAACTGATGACAGAAAAATAATTATCCAAGTAGAACCCAGCATGCATAAAAACCATATTTCAGGAACCAGAATTGAGTATTTGAAGAGGACTCAGAAAGATATTCCCTGAACAAATCATTCATCATTTGAATAACAGCTACCACTGCTTGGATTAAAGGTAGGAACCTTAGATGAAACACCCGACAGGAGGAAGAACGAACTTATAGAGCACACCTCCAGCAGGAAGATAGGGCATCGAATGAGGGAGAGGGGTGCCATCCTATAGGCACAGCTGTGTTCTTGTCTGAAAGAATTACAGGGATGGAAATGGAGAGGAGCCTAAAGAAAAGAAGGTCCAGTGACAGGCCCAAAGTGGGATCCAGGTCTCACAAAAAGGGACCTAGCATGAGCACACTCCAGAAGACCCAACAACCAGATGAAGAGTCAGATGCAGATATTTGCAACCAACCAATGGACAGAAGCAACTGACACCTGTTGTTGAATTAGGGAAGACTGAAAGAAGCTGAGGGGGTGATCCTATAGGTCATTTAATCTGGATTCCGGAGTTCTCTCAAACACTGGACCACTAAACAGACAGCATTCACCAGCTGAGATGAGGCCCGCAACACTCATATAGTAGAGGACTGCCTAGTCTGTGTTCATTCAGAGATGATGCACCTAACCCTCTAGAGACTGGAGGCCCCAGGGAGTTTAAAGGTCAGATGGAAAAAGGGGTGGGGACACCCACGTGGAGACAGGGGAATGGGAAGGAGGTATGGGGTGTGGAACAGTTGGAGGTAGACAGGAATGGGGCAATAAAATGTGGAGTATAAAATAAATAAATAAATGAACAAATCAAAAAAGAAAAGAATGAAAGAAAAAAGAAAGGAAGAAAAAACCTAGTGAGGAATGTAGACTTTCTTTTTCTTACCAAAATGTATAGAGACATTCTAACACACTGAGAAAGTGTTATTTGTCAAAGTTTCCTGTCCATTATCTCAACATTTTTTAATTTTAATTTTAAAAACTTAAAAGTTTAAAATTGTATGAAGTTATCACACAGATTCAAAAGCTATCACATTGTGAAAAGTGCACATATATCCACTGTGACAGCATGCTCTTGGTATTGCTCTTGGTATTCATCTAGGTATTATCCCTATGATAGAATCTTTGTAATGATGGCTTATTTTCAGCACTGTAAATCGATAAATTCAATGTGACCTTCCATACAACATGTGCTCAGAAAATATGATACGCTCTGGGGAATTAATGGCAGACAATCACCATTACCCTAGCTAACACACCACTGCTGCAATTTGTACAAACCATAAACTTGGTGTGAGAAGAATACTGAAGCTAAATTGACATTGGGTACAATTTAAAATTGCAGACCTTCACATATGCACATTGTCTTACTTCATTTTAATAAGTCATTACAATGGAACTTCTGATTGATAGATATTTGGTATTATGGGTCATCTAAAACAGGCAAAATTACAAAAAACTTACTGAAAATGTCCTGCTAGCTTCTCATAACATGTGTTCACTCAAGCGTATAAAGAACTTAGATGACTGACAAGAGCTGCGCTGACAGTCAGTCTAAAAACTCCATTGCTTAGAAACTTCAGGCATGAGGTAAATGGGACTATATGATTTTTCTTCTGTTCCATTAATGCTAGTAATCTGATCCACAGAAACTGCAATAGATATGAATATCAATTATGTCTAATTGTTTACTTTCCATTTACTATTACCAGATTTGTGTTTTGGTTCAATTTCAGTCAAAGTAAAAATAAACAATAAGCATTTTCTAATATTCTTTATAACAACCAGGTAATTATATTCATCTTATTTAACACTAGCGATAGAAAGATAGCCATATAACTTTACTCTGCAGTAGCTGTAATAGGAGACACATGGAAATACTACAACAACAATCATCAGAAGACTGGTTCTGTCTTTAAATGTATGACATACTCAGAAATCATGCTAACTATTCTTAGAAGGAAAATGATGGATTTCTGATACATCATTTATTGATCAATAAATTGAGATCAAATTTATTGATCTCAAATTTGTGGTAAGCAAAATTTTCTGTTTAGTATATATCAATAAACATGACAAAACTTGCTGAAATGCATTTACAAATGGACAGAAAACTAAAAATTAAACACAATTTTATTAATTATATAACATCTTTTTTAATTATTTATTTTATGCATATATATATATATATATACATACACTGTAGCTGTCTTCAGATAGACTACAAGAGAGTATTGGATCCTGTTACAGATGGTTGGAAGCTACCATGTGGTTGCTGGGAACTCAGTAGGTCTGGAAGAGCCATTAGTGATCTTAGCTGCTGAGCAATCTCTCCAGCAATCAGTGCTCTTAAACACTCTACCATCACTCCAGTAAATTTAAAAACAATAGGATTTTTTTAATATTGGAGGAATAAACAGGGATGGAAGGCTTCATACTTAAGTAAATATATTCTTAGAAAGAAATGGAATAATTTTTAGTTCCTTACATATGGTAGATTTTGTGAATTATTTTTGATAAGCATTACATGTTTATAGTTTGTTGATAATAAGCATTATGTACTATAATAACAAGCGTACCATATTTGACATAAGAATACAATATATAATCTAAAATGTGTAAAGGTATAATAAATATAATACTATTGATGTTGATCATAGTTATTATAAAACAAGAGAGAATTCATAAAATTAAAGCCTGGCAGTTGACAAGAAAATGAGACAATTTAAGTTTAAATACATTTTTAATCTGTACAGAGATTAATAGTGCCCACCCATAGGACAGATCCCAAGTCAGGCAAATCACTAGATTGCCTTTCCTTCAGTCTCTGCTCCATTTTGATTGGTGACCGCATCCCTCCATTGGAGGACCTTTCTATCTACTGCAGGTAATCTCTTACGGGTCTTACCTCCCCTCTGTTGTGCATTTCAGCTAAGGTCACCTCCAGGGAGTCCTGGGAGCCTCTCACATGCCAGATCTCTGGAACTTTGTAGAGGATCACCTAAATCCACAACCCACAAACCTATCCCAATCAGCATCGTATTTGCATTCATTCTACTGGCCATCTAGAGTTCTTTCTTATCTCTCCTCATACCTGATCCTGCCCTCCTTTTCTCCCACCTTGACCCTTCTCCCACCCAGGTCAATCCTTCAAACTGCCTCTCATGTTTATTTTTTCCTCCTTCTAAGTTCGATTGAAGCATCATTACTTGGACCTTTCTTATTATACTTCTTATGGTCTGTAGGTTATATCAAGGATATTCTGTACTTGTTGGCTACTATCTACTTTTCAGAGAGTACATATCATGCATGTACTTTTATGTGTTATTGGATTCATTGTCTAAGAATTTTATTGAGTATTGCTATTAAATCTTTTTTGAGGTGGAATTATGCACTAAAATAGTCTGGCTTGAGCTTTTTATTTTTATTAGGTCGATTTTTTAATGACTTCTTCTGTTTCCTTAGGGGATATGGGACTGTTTAGGTAGATTAACTGATCTTACTTTAACTTTGGTCAGTGAAAGCTATCTAGAGAATCATCTGTTTCATCTATATTTTCCAGTTTTTGTTTTGTTTTGAGTATAGGCTTTTCTAATAAGAGCCAATGATTTTTGCAACTTTTCAGTTTCTCTTGTTGTATTTCATTTTTTCATTTCTGATCTTGTTAATTTGGATACTGTTTGTGCATTTTACCTAATTCAGCTAAGGTTTTGTCTGTCTTGTTGGTTTTCTCAAAGAATCAGCTCTTGATTTTGTTGATTATTTGTATTGTTTTCTTTGTTTTTAATTGGTTGATTTCAACCCTGAGTTTGACTATTTCTTGTCATCTATTCCTCTTGCATGTGTTTGCTACTTTTTTTTCTTCGTGCTTTCAGGTGTGCTGTTAAATTACTAGTATAGGATCTCTTCAATTTCTTTATGAAAGCACTTAGTTTTCCTGTGTATAGTAGCCTGCACTGACATCTCTGGTTTCTTAGAATCTGTGTGACATGTGTCTAGGATCTTCTGGCTTTTAGAACCTCTGTTAAGAAGTCTGGTGTAATTCTGATCAGTCTGCCTTTATGTGTTACTTGGCATTTTCCCCTTATAACTTTTAATATTCTTCGTTTACTCTCTACATTTAGAGTTTTGATTGTTACGTGTCAGGAGGATTTTTCTTTTTTGTTCAATCTATTTGGTGTTCTCTAAGCTTCTTGTACATTTCTGGCCACCTCTTTCTTTGGGTTAGGGATGTTTTCTTTTGAGATTCTGTTGAAGATGTTTTCTGGCCCTTTGAAGTGGGAATCTTCACCCTCTTCTATTTCTTTTGTACTGAGATTTAGTATTTTCATTGTCTACCAAATTTCCTGGATGTTTGCATTAGGAACTTTTTACCTTCTGCATTTTCTTTGTCTGATGTTTCAATATCTTCTATGGTATTTTCTATACCAGAGATTCTTTCTTTTATCTATTGTATTCTGTTAGTGATGCTTGCATCGGTAGTTCCTGTTCTCTTTCCTAGGCTTTCCATCTCCAGGGTTGCCACCATTTTTGATTTATTTATTGTTTCTATTTCCAGTTTTAGGTCTTGGGACATTTTGTTCAATTCTTTTGCCTGTCCGAATGTTATTTCCCTATATTTCTTCAAGGGATTTGCTTGTTTCCACTTTAAGGGCTTCTACCTTTCTGCTTGTATTTTCTTTATTTCTTTAAAGGGAGTTGTTTATATCCTCTTTTAAGGCCTTTAATATCTTCATGACATTATGATTTTAGGTCAGAATCTTGCTCTTTGCGTGTGTTCTGGTATCCAGGGGCTTTCTGTGGTAGGAGAACTGGGTTCTAATTGAACCAAATTGCATTACCCGTGTCCCTCTGTTAGGGCAGACCTTCTGGGAGACAGGCAGCCCGTGCGGTTCAGGTGGGTGTGCAGGCATGTTGATCTGACACGGATGCAGGTAGAAGTGCAGACCAGAAGGGCTCAGGCAGAGTGGCATAGATCCCATGTGTGCTGGGCTCTGTGGGGTTCAAGCTGGTGTGAGTATTGGCCTGTCCTTTTCACCTGTGTCCCTGGTTAGGTAAGACCTCCTGGGAGACAGGAAGACTTTGCGATCCAGGAACAGGCTTGCTGAACACTGGAATGGCAAAGGGGAGGAGAATATTGTTCTGGCAGCATGTGTATAGTAGAGGATTGCAAAGTCGATCATCAATAGGAGGAGAGGCCCTCGGCCCTGTGAAGGTTCTGTTCCCCATTGTAGGGGAATGCCAGGGCCAGAAAGTGGGAGAGGGCAGGGTGGCAGGCATGGGGAAGGGGGAGGCAACAGGGGTTTGTTTTTGTTGTTTTTGTTTGTTTCTTTGTTTTTTGGAGGGGGGACTGGGAATGGAGAACTTTACATGTAAATAAAGAAAATATCTAATAAAAAAAAAAAGGTACTGAATGCACTGTCCGGCCCTAAGGCTCAGATCTCTCTTTTTCATCCTGGAAAGTCTGGTTTTTCTCTCAACATAAAGGAATAACTGGTATATACCGGATACACCTCAATAAAATACAGCTAAGATTGAAATTAAAAAAAAAAAAAGAATATATTCTTATTCTCATGTCTGCAACCTGGTTGCTTGTTTCATTCAGAGTTATCGGAATACCCAAATTCCCAAATTCCAATTTAGTCCAAGTTCCCTTTCCCTAAATTCTCCCAAGTCTCAGGTCTTTGTCTTTCCAACTGATAGTCGCCACTCATTCCCTGTTGCTGAGCCCTTTAAACAGGATTAACCTTGAGACAATTTTGTCCTGCTTGCAGATGAATCATTGTAGAGCTTCCGAGCCACTTAGTTGACTAAGGCATTCTTCTCATGGATTATTTCTAACCTGCTGCACAAGATTCAGGCATCTCTACCATAATCTCCTTCTCTGTCCAAAATAGTTTAAAAACAAGAGATGGGCCTTGAACTATTTCTATGTGTAGAAAAAAAGGATACAATGATTTGGCACAATTGCCACAATAGTGACTTGTATTTCACAAGTGGGAATTGTACACAATTCTTCAGGGATGTAGTAGAGTTTGGGTTCATGGGAACCCCCGAGAATATCACATAATCTGCCTTCCCTCTGCTATTGGCTACTGGATTGGATTGTCTACTGAATAACAGCAATTCTAATGAATTTATGTACATGAATGGAAGACAGGTAAACCAACAGTGCTGTTTATCAGGTTATCATCACATAGCCTTCAGCGAAATGCTTCCTATTAATAAAAGTATCACGCAAGAAAGAAACAATACCAGATTTCTCCTGCAGAGACACCATCGCTGATGTGTGATACAGCTACGGCTAACCCTTAGCCATTATCCCTGCCATTCTGAGAGATGTGAAGCCAAGTTTTAGTCCAGGCATAACTTTGTTTCCTATAAAATTCACCGGTATTTGACTTTAAACTAATAACAATTTGCACTGGATAAAAAATATTATTATCGCCAGGCGGTGGTGGCGCACGCCTTTAATCCCAGCACTTGGGAGGCAGAGGCAGGAGGATTTCTGAGTTCGAGGCTAGCCTGGTGTACAGAGTGAGTTCCAGGACAGCCAGGGCTATACAGAGAAACTCTGTCTCGAAAAACCAAAAAAAAAAATTATCATCTTATATTTGATTAAAAAATTTCTCATATTTCTAAATGATATCCTATTTTCTGGATATACTGACCTTAAACCATTATACCTTACATGTCAGTAACGTGTACACATCACTCTCTCTATAGACATGACTTAACTGAGTGAGTAAAAAATATTAGTAAAAGACAAAAAATGAAAGGTTAGAAAGAAAAAATAGAGAATTAGTAACCCTGAGATAGTTATTTCCAGAAAATTAATTTAAAATATGTTTTCATTTTGTAGTTATATGTGTGCTACATTCATAGCAAATTTGTTTGTGTCCACTTTTTTCTCTGTATTATTGTCAGAATCTACTAGAAAAATCCAATGAAACTCCCTAAAACTGTTGCATGTGACATTCCTTCAGTTTGTCTGTGCATTCTAATGGTAGCATGCCAGTGCTTTCAACTCTCTTCAGGATAAATCTTTCTCCATTTTCTATCTACTTTTGGAAAAATGTGAAAAACAAGTGTTGGTTTTTGCAAGCTCTACATTAAGATCCTTTATTACATAATTTTGTTTGTTTTAACTTAGGTCATCTTTGTTTTCACTGGCACTATAAATGTAATGATTTGGAAATAACTTGATTTGGGTAAAACTTATATAATAGAATAGAAATAAGAGGAAATATTATTTTGCTATTAATTTTTTTCTGTTCGGCCACCCAAATTAAGAACTGTTACTGTAGAATTACACTCCTCTTAAAAATCAGATGAATTTTAGGGATATGAGGTTTTAGGAATAAACATATCACTACAATACTTGATTTTATATAAAGTTAATTTTTAGATTCAAGGAATCTATCACTTCTTTCCAGTCTTTAGGATTGTTCATTTATAGTTGGAAATATTATGCCTGTGTTTATGCAGCTCAATTTCTGAATTTCAAACCAAAATGAGTATTAGTAACCCTGGGATTGTCATTTCCAGGTAATTAATTTCAAAACTGTTTGCTTCCATTTAGTAGTTATGTGTAAGCTATTTTTATAGCAAAATTTCTCCCAATACATTTGGCATAATTAAATTTAATACAATTATGGAGTACAGAAATACAAATAGTAGAAAATGATATGTTTTTTTTCCATGAACTTTGAAATGGCAGTTCTACTTAGAGAAGAAGAAAGATAAACCCTGCTCCTGATGCTGGTCACCACTGCAGGGAAAACTGGAAGCGATGACAATGTGTGAAATATCGTAGAATAAATAAATGAAATCCTTGCATTTCTGATGCTTACATTTTTAAATATATTTTCAAGCTATGAAGCAAAAAATTGAAAAAAAATAGCTTGGTATGTCAGAACATTTAGGGTGTGGTATTTAGAATTAATTAATACTGATTCAAACGTACTATATTGTAGATGTCATACTAGAATCTGTAATATATTGATATTGTGGCAGTAGAGATAGATTACTAGTCCTGAGGTATAAAATATGAACTTGTGTAAAGGCAAATTAAAAATGCCAGATCCAAGATCATCGTTGTAGTGAGATTTGCAAAATGTTTATATACATTTTATCTGAATAACCCCCTGTATTCATTTGTAGGCATACATAATATTATGTATAGATATATATGTTAGATATGTATGTTATATGTATGTATAGATAGATACATAGATAGATAGATAATAAACATTCTGAAGTAGAAAAATATGAGTAATTGTATGCTAATAGTTTATACATAAAACATATTATGACTAATATTAATATTTTTAGTGAAAGCTATCAGGCTTTGCTTATACATTTAATATATGATTTCCACAACTTTGCTTATACATTTAATATATGATTTCCACAACAATAAGTGCACATACTTTTCACAGAATTTAGAAGACTTTAATTTTTATTTATACAGTATATTTTTATTTACATATTTTAAATTATGACTTTTTGTATATATCTCTGTGTAGAAATGTACCTTGTTTAAATGTCAATTCCTGTAGATTCCAGAAGGCATCAGATGCTCTGAAATTAGGGTGTTTAAGAAGGTGCCAGCTTCCAGCTGAAGAGGCTGGGAGCCAAATCCTAGTCCTCTGCAAGAGCAACATAAGCTCTGAACTTCTGGGTCACACCACTTGTTCACATAAGTTTGTACTTTCCAAAAGAAACTACACTTTGAAACAGCACACAGTTCAAAATGTCCCACTTGAAAGGAGGAGCATAAGCTTTTGTAGTTTGTTAGAGAGTATGACAATTCAATACAGTAACCGTTGTAAGTGTAATTAAAGTAAGAATTGTGCTAATACGGTTCTGGTGGCTGCAGACACACTGAGTTCCAGCTGCCTAGTTCCCTCTGTTTCCTTTTGGCTTAATGAGCTTATTCCAGTAGTGGAAGAGCCAAAGCTTTGCATACAAATATCTTTTAACTTGTGATCTGGCTTTGTATAGTCCTAAGCCTGAAACTCATATTAGAGCAAGCTGGGATACAAACTTGAGCTAAACACCCACAAAATCTAACATTCTTCAGTGCCTTCATAATTAGAAACCTTTATAAATACAGTTCTCTCAAAGAAACTTATCATGATTAATGTGGGAAATTGAAGCTTTGCTGCATTGTGAAAGCTCCAGGTCGATACGGAGACATGATCCCAATGGGTTCCATTTTTGTTCTTACATGTATTGCTTGGCTCTGTTGGCTGCAGCTCTGACACTTTTGTACTATTATCAAAATACACTCTTTAATTAGTTGTTTTTTTATCTCTACAAACAAATACTAATAGAATCTACTTTAGGAAGAAAAAGGATTATTTTAGCCTGTAGTTAAAACCAGACTTTCTTGGTTGTGAAGTTTTAACAGGAGATGCTTGGTTTATGACAACTTCAAGAAAAAGGGGAAGAGGAGTTCTAGTACGACTTAGATTTTTCTGTCCCGTTTCTCTTTATCTTTGCAAATAAGTCCATTAATTAAACTTAATGCATATTGATTTTATTCACCCATTTTCCATTCTTTAATACCCTCTTTCTTCATTGTGGTGGTGTGAATATGCTTTACCCACAAGAAGTGATACTATTAGGAGGTGTGGCCTTCCTGGAGTAGATATGGCTTTATTGGAGGAAGTGTGTCACTGTGGCGGAGGTCTTTGAGACTCTCCTACTAGCTGCCTGGAAGCCAGTCCTCTCATTCAAGTCAAGATGTTGAACTTTCAGCTTCTCCTGCAGTACCATGTCTACTTGCCTGATGCCATGCTTCTCATCAACATGATAATGAACTAACCCTCTAATCTTGTAAGATAGCCCTGATTAAATATTGGCCTATATACGAATTGCCTTGGTCGCGATGTCTTTTCATAACAACGGACACCCTAACTAAGACATTTATTTTCCACTCCCTGCTCACCCATATTTTGCTTTTATTATTTTCTCTATTGGTAATTATTTCTGAGAGTGAGGCCTGTGGTTGAATTACAAGAGTTATATCATAAAAGAAAATGACTCCCCTTTCCTCAGAAGTTGTCAGATCCCAATAGGTTTACAGCTAATGTTGGAATTTGTGCCCACCTTCCCTCCTCTGTGCTAGGATTTTGTTTGCTTTGACCTGTCCCAGATCTGGTACATGCGGTTGCAATTGGTGTATTTTCATTCATTGCTCCAAATTCTCTGACTAAAGCAACCTTAGAGGAGAAAGTGCTTATGTAGCTTACAATCTATGTTGCAGTTTGTTGGCATCAGAAGCAGTTTGCAGTCAGCCTTAGAATCCAGTGATGATGTCATCCCTAGGCAACAAGGACCTGCTTTTGTCTGTTCCCATGGTAACTGCCACACTCCAAACATTCACCTCACTTGTGAGCAGTGGTGCATGTCATTACCTGGCATCTACATCACTGGCTGGAATAAAAGACAGAGATTCTGACCATTCGCCCTCTTTTTCCTTCTTTTTCTCACCTCTCCCCCACCCCCATTCAATAAAAAGCCTCTTCTCATTGGATTATGCTCTCCTGGCATGATCTCTCCAGAAATGAGCTATCTACCAACGGACAGAGTTCATAACAGGGGCAAACTCAAGGCAGGATCTTGAACCAGACATAGCCAGACAATTGAAAGGAGAAATGTGTGCATGCTTGATTAATTCTCATCTCTCTGTTCTTATAGAATTCAGTGGTAAAGCCAAAGAGTGACTCTACTCAAAATGAATTGAATCATCCCACATCAATAATTAGGACAATTGTTCACAAGCAGGCATAATTCAACCTTGTCTGAACAACTCCTCTTTAAGACTTTCAGAAAAGTCTAGATTATGCAAGTTAAGAATTAAGAATAAGAATTACAAAATACATATTTCCTTTTGATATCAACATACACCATTATGAGTATTGCTAAGAAATTAAGATGATTAAAAGTTTAAAAAGCTGTTAGTTCTTTATTTGATTTTTTTTATTTTATTCTGGGCTATGAGGATATATATTTAATTCTTTATTTATTACAAAGTTTCCCATTTTTCTTGGAAGGACAAAATGTATGTTTTCTTAACATCTATTATGTTCTTCTTTTTGACATTATCTAGAACTTTACAAAGAATACGTAAGTGTCTTATTGGGGTACCTCTGGAAAGACAAATTCACTGCTTGCCTCAAGAAATCACAATCATTTGAAACTTTCTGAAGAGATACTTCATAATAAACACACACACACACACACACATGTACACACACACACACACACACACACACACAGAGAGAGAGAGAGAGAGAGAGAGAGAGAGAGAGAGAGAGAGAGAGAGAGAGAGATTGTTGTAAATCCTGTGCCAGGTTACAGATTTCGTCACACTTCGACATCTGACTGTTAGCACTTTGATTTTGTCTCTGCATACTTATACAGACTTTTACCGATTTTTCAAGATAAATGGAGTGACCAATGCAATAAAATGCTATTACAAGTAAATACATCACACACTCATAGTTACATGAAAAGCAGAAGGAAGGAAACAAGGTGTGAGACTCACTTTCCGTGTTTCCTAGGTGAGCACAAAGTTCTGGTTTTGCAGATGTAAGTGTACCGGGCTTGAGTCCTAAGACATAATATGAACAAGGAGATGACTGGCTCTTAGTCCCTCTTCCTCCACCCACACCTTCAAGGCAGTTTAGAGAGCAAGTGCACTTGCTGTCCTCCCAGGGCCTGCAAAGTCACCATTTCTACTGGGTTTTGAGAAAAGCCACAGTGAGGATAGCCCTGCCCACTTCACTGAGAATGTTTGTGAATATCTGACTTGCACAGAATAACAAAAAAGGGCAATATCCTTGGAATTCAGTAAAAGGTTGAATGGCAATCCTTTTGCCTGGTCTAGCATTCTTTTATTTTCTGACATCTGGAGCTTATTACCAGAACAAATTAGAGCAGTTCTAAACAGTGGATGCGGATGAGAACTTCCTGTTCTCAGGCTGCTGAGCCAGTAAACAGAGGAAATAAGGCTTAAACAAAGCAACCATAGAAATAGATTTGTATTGCTTCCGTAGACTTGGAAGTAAAGCTAAATAACAGAGCTACTCTACTGCAGAGTAACTGTGTTGTGGATGTTTCTGATTAATTTTACTATATAGTAGGAAACTAAAATGATTCTGTGGTATCTCACCAACAAAAATACAAGGATTACATCTATAATCAAGGTTTCGTTTTGTTTTGTTTTATCAGAACAAAGAATAACTTTGTGCCAATTTAATTCATGCTCCCAAAATGATTTAATAAATCTGCAGCTATTTCAAAAATTTCATCCCTTAGGTAAGACTTCTTTCTACATAGTTATCCCTATTTCTTTCTTACAGTTTTTTGGTTAATTTGCATTTTATATTCAAATTACATTTTTATTCTATATATTCTGGTTAATTTCATCTCCCTCAACTACTTCCAGATCATCCCTACCACCTCTCATACTCAATTATCCTTTGTTGCTTCATTAGAAAACACAGGTATCTTAAAAGAAAAAGAAGAATAAAATAGAATTAAATAAAATAAAAATAGAAAAAGAACAAAAACCCAAAACAATAACAAAACTCAAAAAAGTACAATAAACACAGATAGACAAAGAATCACAAACATTAGAACACACAAAAATCTCCTAAAATCACAAAACCAAAAATTATAATGAATAAGCAAATATAGGGCAAGAAAAATTAATAATGCCCAGACAGAGCATGATGAGACAAAAGTCTCCTTCAATTATCATTGTTTGAACACATTCTGCAATTCAAATTACCATTGTTGGAATGCATATTGTGTTGGCTATCTAGCAGTGAATATGTGGCCTGAACTTATAAATTATTTTATACTCAGTGAGACTGTTAAAGAAAACTAATTTTTCATTTGTGAGTGATAATCAATTGCAGTAGATTCTAGCTTAGAAATGTGGGCTTGTCTCTACTTCCACTTTCAACGTTGAGTCCTCCTTAGGCCCTGATCTGTGTAGATCCTCTGCATGTTGCCAGAGTTTTAGTGAGTTTATAAGTTCACCATTCCTGTTGTGTTTAGAAGGCCTAGTTTCCTTTGTGTTCTCTGTCCCTCCTTGCTCACACAATCTTTTATTTATTTGTTCATTTATTATTTATTCTTTAGGGTTACCCCTTTGTCCCAGGAGGGAGAGAAATTGAAGAAGATATCTCATCTAGGATTGAGTGTTCCTAGGTCTCTCACACTCTGCACATTTTCCAATTATCGGTGTCTATATCTATGCCTATTTACTGCAAGATGAAGTTTTTCTAATGTTAACTTGATGTCAGGAATGGTGATGACCTAGAAGTTCGTATGTTGTTAAGAATAGTTTTCACTATCCTGGGTTTTTTGTTATTCCAAATGAATTTGCAAATTACTCTTTCAACTCTATGAAGAATTGAGTTGGAATTTTGATGGGAATTGCATTGAGTCTGTAGATTGATTTAGGCAAGATGGCCATTTGTACTATACTAACCCTACCAGTCCAGGAGCATGGGAGATCTTTCCATCTTCTGAGATCTTCTTTGATTTTTTTTCTTCCAAGGCTTGCTTGGTTAGAGTCACACCAAAGTATTTTACATTATTTGTGACTTTTGTGAAGGGTGTCCTTTCCTTAATTTCTTTCTCTGCCTGTTTATCCTTTGAATAGAGGAGGGCTAGTGATTTGTGTGAGTTAATTTTATATCCAGCCAGTTCAATGAAGTTGTTTATCAGCTTTAGGAGTTCTCTGGTGGAATTTTTGGGGTCACTTATGTATACTATCCTATCATCAGCAGATAATATTTTGACTTCTTCTTTTCCAATTTGTATCCCTTTGACCTCCTTTTGTTGTCTAATTGCTCTGGCTAGGACCTAAAATACTATATTGAATAGTTACTGAGAGAGTGGGCAGCCTTATCTAGTCCTTCATTTAGTGAGTTTTCCTCAAGTTTCTCTCCATTTGTTTGATGTTGGATAGTGGTTTTACTATGTTTAGGTATGGGCCTTGAATTCCTGATCTTTCCAAGACTTTTATGAAAGTCTTATAATGAAGGGGTAATGAATTTTGTCAAATGTTTTCTCACCATCTAAAGAAATGATCATGTGCTTGTTTTCTTTGTGTTTCTTTATATAGTGGATTATGTTGATGGGTTTCCATATATTGAACCATCCCTGCATGCCTAGGATAAAGGCTACATGATCATGATACATGATTGTTTTGAAGTGTTGGATTTGGTTTGTGAGAATATTATTATTTTTGCATCAATATTCATAAGGGAAATGGGTCTCAAGGTTTCTTTCTTTTGGGACTTTATGTTGTTTAGGTATAAGCATAATTTTGGCTTCACAAAATGAATTATGTATGAATTATGAAGGAATTATGTTCCTTCTGTTTCTATTTTGTGGAATAGTTTGAAGAGTATTAGGTATTTGAAAGACTGATAGAATTCTGCACTAAAACCATCTGGTCCTAGGATTTTTTTGGTTGGGAGACTTTTAATGACTACTGCTATTACTTTAGGGGTTATGGGACTGTTTAGATGGTTTATCTGATCCTGATTTAACTTAGAATATTTTTATAATTTATTTTAGAATGTCTAGAATAATTTTCTTTCATCCAGATTTTCCATTTTGTTGAGTATAGGCATTTTTAATAGGATTTGATGATTTTTTTGAATTTCTTCAGTTTCTGTTGTTATATCTTCCTTTTCAGTTCTGATTTTATTAATTTGGATACTGTGTCTGTGCCCTCTTGTAAGTCTCCCTAAGGATTTATCTTATCTTGTTGATTTTTTCAAAGGACCAGCTCCTGGTTTTATTGATTCATTGTATAGTCCTTTCATATCTTCTTGTTTAATTTCAGTCCTGAATTTGATTGTTTTCTGTGGTGTACTCCTCTTGGGTGTATCTGCCTCTTTTTGTTCTAGACATTTCAGGTGTGCTGTCAAGCTGCTAGTGTATGTTCTCTGCCGTTTCTTTTTGTAGGCAATTAGAGCTATGAGTTTTCTTCTTAGCACTGCTTTCATTGTGTCCCATAAGTTTTGGTACAATGTAGCTTCATTTTCATTAAATTTTAAAGTCTTTAATTTCTTTATTTATTTATTCCTTGACCAAGTTATCATTGAGTAGAGGATTGTTCAGTTTCCACATATATGTGGGCTTTCCAATGTTTTTGACATTACTGAAGACCAGACTTAGTCTGTGGTGATCTGACTGCATGAATAGTATTATTTCAATCTTCTTGTATCTGTTGAGAGTTGTTTTGTGACTAATTATATAGTCAGTTTTGGAGAGGGTATTATTAGGTGCTGAAAAGGTATATTCTTTTGTTTTAGGATGAAATGTTCTATAAATATCTGTTAAATCCATTTTGTTCATAACTTCTTTTAGTTTCACTGTGTCTTTGTTTAGTTTCCATGGTCTGTCCATTGCTGAGACTGGAATGTTGAAATCTTCCACTGTTATTGTGTGAGGTGCAATGTGTGCTTTGAGCTTTAGTAAAGTTTCATTTATGAATGTGGGTGCCCTTGCATTTAGAGCATAGATGTTCAAATTGAGAGTTCTTCTTGGTAGATTTTTCCTTTGTGTATAAAGTTTCTTTCCTTGTCTTTTTGATAACTTTTGGTTGAAAGTTGATTTTATTCGATATTAGAATGGCCACTCCAGTTTGTTTCTTGGGACCATTTGCTTAGAAAATTGTTTTCCAGCCTTTTATTATCAGGTAGTATCTGTCTTTGTCACTAAGGTATGTTTCCTGTATGCAACAAAATGTTGGGTCCTGTTTATGTATCCAGTGTTTCACTCTATGCCATTTTATTGGGGAATTAAATTCATTGATGTTAAGAGATATTAAGGAAAAGTGATTGTTGCTTCCAATTATTTTTGTTATTAGAGGTGGAATTATGTTTTTTGTGGCTATCTTCCTTTGGGTTTTTTGGAAGAAGATTAATTTCTTGCTATTTCGAGGGTGTTGTTTCCCTCCTGTGTTGGTCTTTTCCATCTATTATCCTTTGTAAGGTTGGATTTGTGGAAAGAAATTTTGTAAATTTTTTATGTTTCTCTATTTATGTTAATTGAGTGTTTTGCTGGGAATAGTAGCCTGGGTTGGTGTTTATGTTCTCTTAGGATATATGTGACAACTGTCCAAGATCTTCTGGCTTTCATAGTCTCTGGTGAGAAGTCTGGTGTAATTCTGATAGATCTGCCTTTATATGCTACTTGAACTTTTTCCCTTACTGCTTTTAATATTCTTTCTTTGTTTTGTGCATTTGGTGTTTTGATTATTATGTGATGGGAGGAATTTCCTTTCTGGTCCAGTCTATTTGGAGTTCTGTAGGCTTCTTGTATGTTCATGGGCATTTCTTCCTATAAGTTGGGGAAGGTTTCTTCTGTGATTTTGTTGACAATGTTTTCTTGCCCTGTGAGTTGGGAATCTTTGCTCTCTTCTATGCCTATTTGTACTGGCTGGTTTTGTGTGCCAACTTGACACAGGCTGGAGTTATCACAGAGAAGGGAGTTTCAGTTGGGGAAGTGCCTCCATGAGATCCAGCTGTGGAGCTGTGGGGCATTTTCTCAACTAGTGATCTAGGGGTAGGGCCCCTTGTGGGTGGTGCCATCCCTGGGCTGGAAGTCTCGGGTTCTATAAGAGAGCAGGCTGAGCAAGCCAGGAGAAGCAAGCAAGTAAGAAACATCTCTCCATTGCCTCTGCATCAGCTCCTGCTTCCTGACCTGCTTGAGTTCCAGTCCTGACTTCCTTTAGTGATGGATAGCCATGTGGAAGTGTAAGCTGAATAAACCCTTTCCTCCCCAACTTGCTTCTTGGTCATGATGTTTGTGCAGGAATAGAAACCCTGACTAAGACACTATTATTCTTAGGTTTGCTATTTTCATTGTGCCCTGGATTTCCTGGATACTTTCCATTAGGAGTTTTTTTATGCTTTTTTTTTTTTTCAATATTCTTTGACTGTTTTCCATGGTGTCTTCTACACATGAGAATCTCTTTTCTATCATATTCTCTTGGTGATGCTTGCATCTGTAGCTCTTGATCTATTTCCTAGGTTTTGCATTCCCAGGGATAGCCTTTATTTGTGATTCCTTTATTGTGTACTTCCAATTTTAGATCTTGGACTGCTTTGTTTAATTTCTTCATCTAGTTGACTGTTTTTCTGTACTTCTTTGAGGAATTAATTCGTTTCTTCCTTAAGGGCTTCTACCTGTTTAACTGTGCTTTCCTGTATTTCTTAATTGTGTTATTGATATCCTCCTTAAATGTCTATATTATCTTCGAGAGATTGGATTTTAGGTCAGGATCATGCTTTTCAGTTGAATTGGAGTACCCAGGTGCTATGTTGGGAGAACTGGTTTTTGATGGTGCCACAGTATATTAGCTTCTGTTGATTATAGTCTTGGGCCATTTAGTTATCTGAGGTATTAACTGGACTTGGTGTCTCTGTCTTGAGCCTGTCTCCTGCGTCCCTGGGTTACTGCAGGTGTCTTGGGATACTAGTGGCCCTGATTGTCACAGATATTTTGGAAGGCTTTTAGACTCTTGGGTCTTCAGAGGAGCATACACGCAGATGATCTGTTACTCTGGCTACAGGATATCACCAGGGAGCCCTGCAGACTGTGTGGTATTGAGAGAGTGGGGATGCAGGCTGATCTGCCCCCAAGCAGGTACAGACTAGAAGGGAAATGGTGTTCCTATGTAGGTGGGAGGAGTCCTGCATCTGCTGGGCACCTGTGGGGTTCCTGCTGCTACAGTTGTTTGGGTGGCTATCCTATATATTGCCCTGACTGCAGCAGATCTCTTGACATCCTTGTAGACTGTGCACTGTTGAGAGAGAGGGAGATAGAGTCTGATCTGCCCACAAACAGGTGCAGACTAGAAAGGCGAAGACATTTGTGCACAGGGGTGAGGAGTTTCAATTCCACTGGACACCTGTTGCCCTGGCTGCAACAGATCTCCTTGGAGCCCTGTAGACTTTCTTGTGATGAGAGAGGAGAGATAGGCTGATCTGCCCATGAGCAGGTGCAGACTGTAAGGGCCACACTTTTCTATTTTCAAACAGAACTTTTTTCAGTGCTGGTGTCAGAAATAAATTGAGTTAGGTGTTTTTGGAAGTTTCCCTATATTTTGTTGTTCTGGAAGGATCTGAAAATGAATAGTGTTAGTGTAAAATCATCTCTTTAAGTGTGATAGATTACAACAACATATCTGTTTCCACACAAAACTTCTGTACTCATACAATCAATATAATATTGGTAGAACTCAATTACAATATGCAATTCCTCACTACAACTAAAGTTTAGATAACTAAATTAATTTCTAGCCTGTACAATTCTGCTACAACTTTTAGAGTATATTCTTGTATAATAGTTGATAGGTTATGCCATCATGATGTGTTCTATTAATATTTAATCTCTGTTTTCTGACATATAATTATTCAAATAACATTAATAATCTGTTTTATAGACTTTTCTTAATATTGGTTTTTCATACACCAGGGTAGGTGGACTGGGGCTGTCAAACCTTTGTCCTCTTTGGACTTTCTACCTGCTGGTTCATTTACACTGGGATGGTAAGTGCTGGTGCTACCATGTCTGGCTATTATGTGAGTTTTGGGTATCCAAACACATACAATTTTTTTTCCTTTATTTCTGATTTTAATAATTTTTCTTTCTCTTTTGACAATATTATTATGATAAATTGATCTACATAATTGTTTTCACAGGAAGAAATATTGTGTTTATTTGTATTTACATGCATGTGTGTTCATGTATATATAGCCACTGCATGCTTAAAGAAGTCCAAGGATTAATTAAGATGGTGGACTTCACCTTCTACCTAGTTTGGGTCAGTTTCTTTTGATATTTGTTGTTCATATGTCAGACATGCTGGACTGAAATTTTCAAGTCATTCTACTTTCTTGAGTTCGTACCTTGTCATATGGTTACACTAGGATAATACGTGCTTGTGCTACAAAGTCTGGCTTTTATTTATGTTTTGGAAATCTAAACACATTTTTTTTAAGGCTTGAATGGTGAGCACTTTACCCATAAATTATCTCATCATAGCTAATTCAGTCATCATCATCATCATTGTCACCATCATTATCATTTTAAATTGTATTTATTATATGTGCATGAGTCTTTCGTCTGCATATATGTCTGTGTATCATTTGCATACCTAGTGCACATATAGCCCAGAGAGGACATTGGATCACTTGAATGAAGTTTCAGAGAGTATTGATCCATTTTTAGATCCTAAGAATCACACCTAGGACCCCTGAAAGAAACAAGTTTTGCTCTTGAATACAAAATCATCTCTCGATATTTCGATTATAGTTTTATATGTTTATTTTATTTTCAATTATGTGCTTGAATTTTATGCTGTAGGTAGTATTTATGCAAATGCCTTTAGGTGCCTGCAGAGAAGAGAATAATTTGAAAGAACCCCTGGAGCTGGAGATAGAGGTAAACATAAGCCACCAAAAATGGGTCTTGAGAATCAAACTTGAATCTTTTTCAAGAACAGCAAGTGTTCTGAACTTTGTTCCCATCTTTCAGACTCCATGTAGAATATTTTTATCCTTTGTTCTACTGTTTACTCTTTTATTCTTCTTTGAAGGTAATTTTTTTGTATTCTCATAATTGTAAGATGAAGATTTCAATTACAGTTTTCAGATCATTGTTCTTCTTTATTCTCTGTATTTAGCTCTAAATATTACCACCCTCAGGCAAGTTCAATGTATGCCATAAATGTTGACATGTTCTAGTATCACTCCAATATGATTAAATGTAATTTATTTTATTTCATATAATTTCCTATTTTATGCATAGGCAAATTAGTACTATGCATTTAATTTCTTGCTTTCATGAATGGCTCAATATTTATTATGTTATGGTCATTCATTGCATGTATCCATTGGTCAGAGAATATATTCTTTGAATTGAATCCTTTGAATGGTGTTTATAATTGTTTTGTATTTAGTATCTTGCCTATGATTCATTCTTTCTTTCTTTTATAGATTCTATATGAACTAAGGCTTCCCCGCACGTTGTCACTCCTCTCAGCACCCTACCCTGCCCTTTGCCAGATTCAATTTCTCACTTATCCCCAGCAAAGATCAGACCACTCATCAATATCAAACATACCACAACAATCTACACTACGACCAGGTACAAACCATCATATTAAAACTAGGTGATTCACCTCAATATGAGGAAATATGTTCCAGAAGCAGGCATAGAATCAGAGACAACTTCACTCACACTGTCAGAAGTCCCAAAATAATACTAAGCCAATAGCCATAACATTTATGCAGAGGACCTAGCACAGACCCATATGGGCTCTGTGATTGATGTGTCAGCCACTGTATGGCCCATGAGCATTCTTTAGTTGATTATGTGTGTCATGTTCTCATGGTGTTCTTGGTCCCTTTGCTCACACAATTCCTCCTCCTCACTTATCCTAAGAATGTTTAGTGCTTGCTCATAATAAACATATTCCGATCTTATTAAAATATATTATTCTACAGATGCCTTATAGGTCCATGAGGCTTATGATCATAGCAAGAATTTTATTTTGACTCGTTATTCCATCTGTTATTGAGATGGGAATATTTATGTGTCTAATGTTACCTAGGGTTTTCTTCATATACTAAAGACCAGGTGCATATAATTTTACAATAATTCTATGGTCTTGATGGGTTTGAATATTTTTCTTTCACCGTGAAATATTTTAATCTATCACATTGAAATGTTTCTCATTTTAAAAATCAAGAGTTTGTAACAAAATGGAAACATAGCCTTCTAAATAATGCTTTCCTGAACAGCATCTCTGTATCACTAGGTGCACCTCCACGTGAAGCTTAAGTCCTTACAAAAAGCCAGGCGGGGAGACAGTTCACATTTCATAGCCCTATCCACCTATTTATGGAGAATAAAATCAAGATTCTTATTTTATTTTCTGGTACCTCCCCATGTTGCTTTTCATATTTACTTTCATTTGATGAAAATTATGTTTTATAAAATCACTTTCTATGTAGTTTCAAAAACATTTTGTGCTCTTCTAATTTAGTAAAATTGAGAAGCAATACATTACTTCTATGTTTTAAACACTTAATTCACTGTTATCCACTTCTCAACACAATCTACATAAGCTCAATACACAGTTTGTGTTCCTTCAATGATAAATATTTTCCTTTATTAGCCACTCCCAATATTAGTGTCAATTTTCAATTTAATGAAGATTTCTGCTGTGGAAAATATAGAGAAAAGAATTGATATGATAGATGTTTTAAAAATAGTTACAATGATATGTTATAGATTAAGAAATATTATATGAAACATTTAACTAAAATATGATAATAGCATCTTTTTAAAATTGATTTTTTTAGCAATAAAAATTTTTATTTTAGATATTTTCTTTATTTACATGCGAATTTCCCCATTCCCAGTTTCCCCTCCAAAAAACAAAGAAACAAACAAAAACAACAAAAACAAACCCCTGTTGCCTCCCCCTTCCCCATGCCTGTCATGCCGCCCTCTCCCACTTTCTGGCCCTGGCATTCCCCTACACTGGAGCTCAGAACCTTACAAGGGCCAACATCCTCTCCTCCTATTGATGATCAGCTTTGCAATCCTCTACCATACACATGCTGCCTGAACAATCAGGCCCCTCCATGTGCAGTCCTTGGTTGGTGGTTGAGACCCTGGGAGCTCCGAGGGTACTAGTTAGTTCATATTGTTGTTCCTCGTAAGGGGCTGCAAACCCCTCAGCTCCATTGGTCCTTTCTCTAATTCCTTTACTGGGGACCCTGTACTCAGATCGATGAATGGCTGTGAGCCTCTACATCTGTGTTAGTCAGATACTGTCAGAGCCTCTCAGGAGATGGCTATATTTATGCTGGCTTGCCCTTCCTTCAGTCTCTGCTCCATAGTTAATCTCTGCAACTCCTTCCGTGGGTATTTGGTTCCCCCTTTTAAGAAGGAATGAAATGTCCACCTTTTGGTCTTCCTTCTTCTAGAGTTCCTTGTGGAATGTGGGTTGTTCTTCCTGTATTCCAGACTTCTGCGCTAATACCCATAAAATTGATTTTTAATGAAAAATATTTATATAACATAATTTGATCATAATTTTCCCTTCTCAAATTATTCACATATCCTTCCCAGATCACTAGACAGCCAAATGCACATGATTTGATTTTCTTTCTTTTTTGAAAATAAAGAACTAAAACAAAACTTAAAGAAATCATAATTTAAAACAAAGAGAAATAAAAACAAAGAAAACACATAAACAGCATATACATACAAAAGGAAAAATCTATAAAAAAAGAAACCCACAAAATCAGAAACCATAATACACAAGCAAAAGACTAATAAGAGAAAATAAAAAGTCCCAAACAAAGCAATGAGGCAAAATCACTATAGTATACTACGTCGCTCATTTTGCATTGCTGATCTTCTGCTGTGCCTGTGGCCCTGTCCTTAACTATGCTGAATATATGATCTAGTAATATTCCATTGGAGAAAACTATTTTTTCCTTTGTAATTGTTGTTACTTACAGAGACCATTTTGAGCAGATCGGGAGCTCTGAGGTCCATTTCCCCCTCTTAAACTCACCCAAGAGGAGTAGATTATTACCACTCTTTCACCTTGCAATATCAGAAATGGAAGCAAGCACTTTAGGGAAAACTTTTAGCATGAAATATTGAGTTTTGTCTTATGTGTTGCAATCAAGTATAAGAGCTCAGTACAGAGCAATTGCCAGTTGCAAACTTTACTCATCATCTACATTAGTAACCCATCCAAAATTCACTGGAATGCTCTCCTACATTTTAGTTCTCTTACTTTTCTTCCTTTTTTTGTGTAATGTATTTGCCAATTATTGTTTAACTTATTCTCTGAATTACCAAACATTTATTTGTAAAGTTTCTGGGTGATGAAATGCATTTTGCAAATGAGAAGTAGTCATATAATTTCAATTATACATATTGGCATGATTTACATTAGATTATCTTATGTAGTTAGAAACTAGTTATACAAGTATAAAAATAAGTTAATTTATTCTTCTCTAAAATGTGTTTTCTTATGAGTCTTCAGGTAAGGGATAATGAGATTTATTTTCCTGAATCCATCATTCATTAATCATGTAGGAAGAGCTAGAAAATCAAAAAGAAAATAGAACAACTCAGAGGAAGACACAGACATGTGAGTAAGCCATTATGACATGGAGATAATTGGAATTGCGGGTAGTAACTACCCACATACAAACCCAATAGTATATGCACATAGATATTGCCACAAAGGTTAGTAATAGCTTTAGATGGAAATTACATCTGAATAATAAGAACTTGTAAGGAAAGCAAATAGAAGCATGACTGCAAAAATAAGTGTTTTAAATCAAAGTCCAAACTAATCTTGCTTAAAAGACATATGCTAACCCTGCATGTCAAAAAGTTTTGGGACACTCCTGTACACTATGAGACTCATGTAGACGTATGTGGTTTATATGTAGATTGAACATCAAAGGAAAAGTGAAGGCAGAGTGAAATACAAACCAAATTCACTGTAAACAAAACATTAATGTCAGCACCCATATTTTCAGTTGTCATATGCATCTCGGTATTAGGATAGTCAGGATCCTGAATCTTAAATTCTGAAGCTAGAATTCAAATGCCTAGATTTATCTCTGGAAACAAAGGGAGGATCTCAGAAAAACAGGTAAAATGATTGTCCACACCTACAGAGAACAAGTGGAAGGGGCCTTCATTGTCCTATGGGCAGACACAAGAAATTCCAGGGATCAAGGTAGGCAGTTTGAGGAAACAGATTGAGATTTGAGGTAACTGAGAAAAAATTTCAGAACTTAAGGAACAGAACAAAACAAAGATCCAATAACTGGATAAAAAGATAATTGTTTTCTTAGATACTTTAAGTTCATTTTTAAATATACAATATAACCATGAAGTATTTTTGTTTCTAATCACTGTTATTTTGGTGAGGGGCAGCATTTTTTTATACAGTATTCTTAACTGGACAGGAATTTGGAGGTTATATACAGTGTTATGACTCTATTTTGATGTAATACGTTAAAAAGTGTCTTCCACACATAAGAAAAAGCATATGGTCTATATAAAGCTAATATTGTACACATACTTAAATATTACAAACTTTAGTATATATTAAAGTATTTCATTCTCCAAGCTTATATATAGATTTCTCATAATAAAATTAATGTATAAGTTACAAAATTACAGCTACATGTGTTATAAAAATGTATATAACGCTTGAATAAAGTTCTCAAGAAAATAAATAAAATGTATGTTTGTATTTATGTGGACAAGTATGTTGATCAATATCATTTATAATGTTTGAGATAAGAAACAAATAGAATGGAAAAATCTCCTTTTTCTTTATTTTTTTCTGCCTCTTTTACTCTCTCCTTTTTTCTGTCTCTCACAGACAAGCACAGCCTCTTCTCTTTCTCTCTCTCTCTGTCTCTTTTTCTTAAAATTTCAAAATTTCCTAGTAAATTTTAAGAGATAAAGTGTGTAAATTAATGTTAGGACATTGATTTTTAAAAAAATCATATGATCTTTCTTAACAAAGTAGTAGAATGAATTGTTGGAGCCAATTAACTTATATAAGTCAGTAAATAACTTTCTGGAAAAAAGTCACTTGACTATTACTGGAAAACAATATTTTTCCCAGAGTTCTACCTTTTTCCAACTAAGGTCAGTCACATCAAAGCAAGTGCTTTGTCGCTTTGATTCTCAGAGGTTTTAGATATGAGTCACCCATATGATCATACATGCCACATCATGATGTCTGTTAGTCACTAAAGAACTATGACAGAACATTTTCTATTTTCTAATTGGCATTGGATAACAAAATGCTGAGTGTATTTCATTACAACTGTTAGAATGAATCAAATCTTCCCTTATAGCAAACACTTCTTACTTACCCACTGTGAAAGCCTTTCAGCCCCTCAGTTTTCACACCGGACTCACAAATTTTCTTTGTTTAGATGCTGTGTTGTACTGCTATTTAGGAGAATCTCAGACTGGTGTTTCTGTCCCTATCAGATGCCACATATTCTGCAAATTAGATGTTTGATTTCTGCTTCTAATAGAATCTAAACAGGATGGCAAAAAGACTGGAAGCAAAAGAGAAACCTGAACATTACATTTTGATATGTTAAGGCAAATATGAATACAAATTAAGTGAGAATATCAGTAGGGTAATCCATATAAACAAAGGAAGAGTAAACCCTCTAGAAAGGAAAATTGAAATGTGTAAAGTTCAGTGATTACTAACATTAAAGTCAGAAATTTGGGAAATATATAGTTAATGAAAGTGAAGATAGATTTATTATTTGTTTTTAAAGAAACATAAGACCAGAAAAGTAAAACAAAACAAAACAAAAACAAAAAGACAAGGAGATACTTACTAGATTTTGAGTAAATAGTATGATATCTCAAGACCCAAAATGATCCAGGATATTAAGCATGGCAAAACACATAAAATTTGATTAAATCTGTGAATTATTTAATAATCTTTTAAGAAAGAAACTTTGAAGGAGAACTACTCCAAGACAAATAGTTATCCAACTACTGAAAACAATTATAAAGCAAACTATGTTGACATAAATAAATATCATAGAAGATTGCATGCACTACAATGCCCCCAAAGATTCAGGAACTTCTCCAATTATCAATTGGATAGCAATCACAAAAATAAGTAACTTGAAATAATGCAATGTTCAGAAGAGAAAAACCTCCACAAGCCAACAAGCACTATCTCATTATGAAAGAGATATTCTTCAACAAATTAAAAACATGATTTTTTGCACTAAAACCTTGAAAATACTTGACCAACAAAACCGCACAATAAAACACTAGCAATAGTTCTTCAGAAAACGGACCACATAACATGAAGATGAGGTGTGCATGCATGAGGGCAGAAGGATCACCAGATTTGGTTAATATAAAGGTTGTTTTCAGCCACTGATTTTCTTCTCTTAGTTTACATTAGCAAATTGTGTACTGCAATATTAAAAGTCCTCATATCAATATACTTATACATTGATGGATGGATGGATGGATGGATGGATGGATGGATAGATAAATTGATCATGATAGATGATAGGTAGATGATTGATCCATCAATGATAGATGATACATAGACACAGACACATACACACATACTGGCACACACACACACTCGGAGAGCTGTTTGCATACATATGGTAGGCATGGTTGTTTGAATGTGCTTGGTCCATGGGAAGTGGAGCTTATAGTAGGTGTAGCCTTGTTGGAGTATATGTGGCATTTTGGAGAAAGTGCATCCCTCTGATGGAAGACTTTGATGTTGTATGATTAAGCTTTGCCCAGGGTGGAAAACAAGCCATCCTCATGGTTGCCTGGAGAAGACAGTCTCCTTCTGCCTGCCTTGAGATCAAAGACATAGCACTCCCACCTCCATCTCCATCACCATTTCTGCCTAGACACTGTCATGCTTGCCACCATGATAATAATGGACTGAACATATAAAACTATAAGCCAGGCCAATTTAAATATTGTTTATTATAAGAATTACTTTGTTTTTGGTGTCTCTTTACAGCAATGGAAATCTCAAGACAGTAGCAAAACCATACATTTCTTTTTCCCTTCTCTTTTCATTTTTTTGACATTACAATACAAATACATCATCCCCATACAATATAAATACATACCCCATTCACTTTCCTCACTCTAAGTTCTCCCATATACCACTTTTTTTCTCTTTCAAATTCATGGCTTGTGTGTGTGCATGCATGCGTGTGTGTGTGTGTGTGTGTGTATGTGTGTGTATGTGTATGTGTGTGTTTGTATGTGTGAAATAGCTCAGTAATAACTTGAGATAGATTCTTATAATTTAGAAGTGTATAGTGTAATAATCAGAGTAACATTGAAGAATCTAGACACTCTATTGCTGAAATATCACCAAAATATTTAGAGAAAAGGTTGTAATTCCTGTGATGCAATCAATTCTGAAAAATATTTTTTTCATTAGATATTTTCTTTTATTTGCATTTCAAATATTATCCCACTTCCTGGTTTCTGCTCTGAAAATTGCCTATCCCCTCCCCATGCTCACCAACCCACCCACTTGCAATTCCTGGCACTGGCATTCCCCTACACTGGGGCATAGAACCTTCATAGGACCAAGGGCCATTCCTCCCATTGATGACTGACATGGCCATCTTCTGCTACACATGCAGCTGGAGCCATGACTCCCACTATGTGTACTCTTCAGTTGGTGGTTTAGGTCCTGGGAGCTCTAGGGGATACTGATTAGTTCATATTGTTGTTCCTCCTATGGGGCTGCAAACCCCTTCAGCTCCTTGGGTCCTTTCTCTAGCTCCTCCATTGGAGTCCCTGCGCTCAGTTCAATGGTTGGCTGCAAAAATATCATCCTGATTAGAAAATATCAACCTGAGTGATATAACCCAATCACAAAAGAGCACACATGATATGCACTCACTGATAAGTGGATACTATCCCTGAAGATCCCAATACTCAAGATACAATTCACAAACAGCATGAAATTCAAGAAGGAAGACCAAAATGTGAGTACTTTGGTCCTTCTTAAAAGGGCAAACAAAATACCCATGAAAGGAATTGCAGATACAAAGTGTGGAGCAGAGACTGAAGGAATGACCATCCAGAGACTGCCCCACCTGGGGATCCATCCAATATACAGTCATCAAACCCAGATACTATTTTGGCTGCCAATAAGTTCTTGCTGACAGAAGCCTGCTATAGCTGTCTCCTGAGAGGATCTACCAGTCCCTGACATATACAGAGGTAGATGCTCGCAGCCAAACATTGGACTGAAAATTCTTAATATCATCAAAAGATATTCAATTCATTGTGCTCATCCACTGTCCTTCTCTATGCTCTATATCCATATTCATATTTAAGAGTTTAAGGCATCTTGAAGAAACCTTTATTCTTTTATTTCTCTATCACTCTTTCTTCTTTTCTTTCTCCCCTCTTATTCTTTGCTTTCTTCCCTTTATCTCACACTCCCTTTCCATTTCTTTCTCTTCTTTAACTTTGAAGTTATTCTCATTTACTTTATATGTACACTTGAACAAATTTAGGCAAAATGTCAAGCATTATGATTGATCTCATTAAGAATATTTGCTAGGTACTTCAAATTAACAGGTCTGCTAATTTTCTGTAATTCAAACATGCTCTCATTTTCAAAATATGTTCTTTATTTTCTCATCTCAAATCCTTCTTTAATACACACATAGAAGATACTAGGTGTGATTTATCATAGAAGGACAAAACTCCCAAGGAAAATAAATAATCTTGTCCAAATAACAAGACTCACTAACCATTTTTATGAACGTGGATTCCCCTCACCTAAAATGGAACACTGACATTATTATTAATTTTTTTTAGTGAAAATGCATTTTGTATCTGCACAGAACATTTTACATTTCTATAAAAGTATTATTCCGGATAGGTGATGACACTTTTTCATTTTTTTCACAGATTTAATCATTAGACAGAGATGTTGAAACCTAGTGATAGCTTTAAACTCTCCTTGGCCTCCGCATTGCTGAAATACTATCCCAGTAGTCATGTTCTTATCCACCTGATTCTCCACATTTGAATTATTTTATTGCCTGTTGTCTGTGTGGAATGGCATTCCATTCCACATTATTGAAACAATTAGATTTTCCTCATACAACATATGCATAAACAATCTGCATTAAAAGTATTATTACTGATTTCTGTTACTGTCCCATCAGTTAGTTTGCGGTCTTCATCTTATTCCATCTATGATAAAAATGGACAAATTTGTCAGTTTAAAAAATCTGGGCAGGTTTATTTATCCCCTTGGATCCTTCTTTCCATTACTTATACTAGTTTTAAGAAATTGCTGCTGATTTTCTATATTAATATAAGCTATAAATATAAACACCAGCAACTAAAAGGGATTTAGACGACTTATGTGTCTCTCAAGAAGTCAACACCTTTTAACCATGAAAGGTCTAATAAAGTAGCAAAGGTACCAGTTTTCTGAAATACAAAAAATAAACAAATTCATATAATGCTGGTTCATGTGAACCTTTTAAGGATCACTAATCTGATGTACAAAAGCTGCAATGCTCCAGAAGCTAAAACTCTGAGTTTTCATATGTAATTTAAAAAAATAAAACCTTATCCTCAAACTTATATGATGGGTCATGGTGAATAAAAATAAAAGATAGTATTAAGATATTGAGTAAAATTTTCCCCAGGTTTTATTATGCCTTTAACACATAAACTACTCTCAATATTGGCTTTACATCTCGGGACAACAGAAAACATTTAATGAATATAAAAATTTCTCACCTTCAATATCCTGAAACATCAAGCATATTTTCCTCAAGCATTTAAGACAATAAATGTTCAATCTGTGTAACCCTCCTGGCTTGAGGGCTGCCTCTCATAACCACACCTCTCTGCCTACCTCCTGCTATTTGCCACGCCTTGCTCCTGGTTCCAGTTACATCGGAAGCCCACCTCTACAGAGACCAAAGAAGCCACTGATTGGGCCGGCATGCTGACAAACTTGTGGGAGGGGGTTTTGCCTCACCTATTCTACCTGTTGGCTTGTAACAAAGAGGGATTAAAATTCAAGATGGCTGAAGTGATCACAACTCCTGTCTAATTCTTATAGTGCCTCCCACGCGGGTAAGGTATAATTATGACTAGCCTACCTCCTCCCAACTCCATATTCCAGAATAACCCTTCCCTATTGTTACTGCTGGGCAGTAACAAATCTGTTCAAAATCATGTTTTGTTTTAGTTGGTAGTAGAAATAATAGATGAAAATCTCTTAGAGGAAACTGAAACACATCAAGTTAAAAAAAAGTAATAATCTAATTAATAGTAAACTTCTGGGGAAAAGAAAGGAAGTATGTTGTGACATGTAGCAAATACAATTATTTGAAGAGTGTGTTTGTGTTTAGTCACCTGTTTGAATACTTTGAAGAGCAATAAACTGATGTGTGGATTTACAAGTGCTTTACTATTACAGAGATATAGCAAATGAGAAGGTTTTATTTCATTGTAGAGACATCAAGTTAGTACCCATTGACCATTATGCATCTCTCAAATGTCAGATACTAAGTCACATATTATTATAAACAAATTACATCAACACCAAAGGGTTGTCTTTACATTTTAAATATTACTTCAGGTTATCATTTACATTTTTTTCAGTGAAAGTCACCCCCATTGGGTCCTGGGTGATTCACCTTTCCTTGGTTTCTGTGATCCTCCAGTGGCTACAACCAGTTCCTCATTCCCCTGGTACATATTTTTGTTTGATTTCCTGATCCACGTCACCCTGACCCTTTACTTTCCACTATCGTCATGTTTCCCCCTCAATGCAGTAATTAAACATCCACACCCTGGTCTTCTTTCCCTCTATGTTCCATATGGCTTGTAGGTTGTATCATGGGCATTGTGAGCTTTTGGGCTAATATCAACTTATCAGTGAGTATATACCATGTGTGTTCTTTTGTGATTGGGTTACCTCACTCAGAATGATATTTTCTAGTTCCATACATTTCCCTGTGAATTTCAGGAAGCTTTTGTTTTTAATCTCTGCATAGTACTCCGTTGTGTATATGTACCACATTTTCTGTACCCATTCTTTTGTTGAGCAACATTTGAGTTGTTTTACATTTCTGGCTATTATAAATAAAGCTGCTATGAACATAGTGGAGCATGTGTCCTTGTTATATGTTGGAGCATCTTTTGGGTTTGTACCCAGGAGTGGTATAGCTGGATCCTCAGGAAGAACAATTTTGAATTATTTGAGGAACCACCAGACTGATTTCCAAAGTGGTTTTAGAAACTTGCAGTCCCACCAGGAATGGAGGAGTGTTCCTCTTTCTCCACATCCTTGCCAACATCTGCTTTTACCTGAGTTTTTAAACTTAAGCATTCTGACTTGAGTGCGGTGGAATCTCAGGGTCATTTTGATTTGCCTTTCACTGATGAAAGGCTGGACATTTCTTTAGGTACTTCTCAGCCATTCAATATTTCTCAGTTAAGAATTTTCTTTTTAGCTCTGTATTCTACTTTTTAATAGGGTTATTTACTTCTCTGGAGTCCACCTTCTTGAGTTCTTTGTATATTTTGGATTATAGCCCTCTATCAGATGGAGGGTTGGTAAAAATCTTTTCCCAATGTATAGGTTGTTGTTTTGTCCTCTTGACAGTGTCCTTTGCTTTATAGGAGCTTTTCAAATTTATGAGGTCCCATTTGTCCATTGTTGATCTTAAAGCATAATATATTGGTGTTCTGTTCAGGAAATTTTCCCCTGTGCCCAGGTATTTGGGGCTCTTCCCCACTTTCTCCTCTATTAGATCCAGCGAATCTGGTTTTAAGTGGAGATCCTTGATTGACTTGGACATGAGCTTTGTACAAGTTGATAAGAGTGGATCAACAGGAGAAGAGGGAGATAGAACCTGTTGAAACCACCCCCAGTAGATATGCACAGCCCCTGGTCAAGAGATGGGGCCACCAACCCATCTCAAAGTTTTTAATATAGAAGTGTTTTTGTCCAAAGGAAGAGCAGGAACAAAAACAAAAAAAAAATAGAGAGCATTGCTGAAGAAAGGGCCAACTGGGAACGGCCCCTCTTAGGGATCCATCATATTTGCAGACACCAAACTCAACACTGTTGCTGTCATTAAGAGGAGCTTGCTGACAGGAAACTAGTGTGGCAGGAGCTCAGGGCACCTGGTTGGGGAGTTGGTGCAAGGACTAGAGGAGCAGAGAAAGACTGCAACCTCATTTGAAGAACAACATAGTCTGGCCTGACCACCCATTTTCCCAGAGTCTAGACTACCAACCAAGGAGTATACCTGGAGGGCCCTATGGCTCCATAACAGAGGATAGGCTTACCTGACAGCAATGGAAGGCGAGGCACTTGGTCCTGTGGAGGTTTGATGCCCCAGTGTAGGGGGATGCTGGAGCTGTGGGGCAGGAGAGTGTGGGTGGGTGGCGGAGCACCCTCCCACAGACAAAGGGGAGGGAGGGAGGTGGCTGTTGGATGAGGGATGGGTTGTAACCAGAAACTGGGACATCATGGGGTAGGGAGTTGGTGGAGGGGGTAACTAGAAAGTGGAATATCATTTGAGATGTAAACAAATGGAATGATTAATTAAAAAGTAAAAGAAAAACAAAAATAACTTTTTTCAGTAGATATTTTAGAAATTATTAGTAAAGGACATTAATTTGTCATCCTTTTTTAAATTCCTCAACTTCTTTACTGAATCTTTAAAATTATTGCTAGCAGTAAATTTGGTGATTCCTGACACCACACCCCCCCCCCCGGCCTTTCTTTTCACTATTCTGGGTTTTTTGGCCTTTCCAGATGAATTTGAGAATTGTTTTTTCCATGTGTTTGAAGAATTGTGTTGGAATTTTTATGGAGATTGCACTGAATCTGTAGATTGCCTTTGGTAGGATGGCCATTATTATGTTAATTCTGCCAATCCATGAGCATGGGAGATCTCTCCATTTCCTGAGATCTTCAATTTCCTTCTTGAGAGACTTGAAATTATTGTCATACAGATTTTTCACTTGTTTGGTTACAGCTACCCCAAGACATTTTATATTATTTGTGGCTATTGTGAAGGGAGTTGTTTCTTTAACTTCTTTCTCAGTCTGTTTGTCATTTGTATAAATTAAGGCTACTGATTTGTTCGAGTCAATTTTATATCTGGACACTTTGCTGAAATTGTTTATCAGTTGGAGAAGTCCTCGGGTAGAGTTTTGGGGTAGCTTATGTATACTATCTGCAAATAGTGATTCCTTGATTTCTTCTTTGTCAATTTGTATCCCCTTGATCACTGTTTGTTGTTTTATCATTGTAGCTAGCACTTTGAGTACTACTTTGAATAGATAGGGAGAGAGTGGACATCATTGTCTTGTTGCCAAATTTATTGGTATTGCTTCAAATATCCCTCGATTTAAGTCAATATTGCCTGTTGGTTTGCTGTATATTGCTTTTATTATGTTTAGGTATAGGACTTGAATTTCTGATCTCTCTAATACTTTTAACATGAAGAAGTATTATATTTTTCAAATGCTTTTTCTGCATCTAAGGAAATGATTATGTGATTTTTTTTCTTTGTGTTTTTTTGTATAGTGGATTGCATGAATGGATTTTCATATATTGAACCAACCTTGCATCCCTGGGATGAAGTCTATTTGATAAAGGTGAATGATGATTTTGATGTGTTTTTGGGTTCAGTTTGCTAGAGGTTTATAGAGTGTTTTTGCATTGCTATTCATAAGCGAGATTGATATGAAGGATTTTTTTGTTGTTGTTTTGTTTTTTTGGTTTTTTTTTTTTTTGATTGGCTTCTTCCTTGTGTGGTTTAGGTATCAGAGTAACTGTGGCTTCATAGAATGAATTAGGAAGTATTCCTTTTGTTTCTATTTTATGGAATAGTTTGAGGAATATTGGTATCAGGTCTTCTTTGAAGGTCTGGTAGAATTCTGAACTAAACCCATCTGACCCTGGCCCTTTTTTGATTGGGAGGTTTTTAATGACTTCTTCTGTTTCCTTATGGGATATCGGCCTGTCTAGGCAGTTTACTTGCTCTTGATTTAACTTTGGTTTGTGTTATTTGTCTAGAAACAAACTATTTCACCTAGATTTTCCAGTTTTGTTCAGTATAGGCTTTTGTAGTAGGATCTGGTGATTTTTTTTTTTTTAATTTCCTTGGTTTCTGTTCTTATGTCTCCCTTTTCATTTCTGATTTTGTTAATTTCGATACTGCCTTTGGGCCCGTTGGTTGGCTAGAGGTTTGTCTATCTTGTTTATTCTTTCTCAGAACCAGCTTTGGGTTTTGTTGATTCTTTGTATTGTTCTCTTTGTTTCTTTTTGGTTGATTTCAGCTCTCAGTTTGACTCTTTCCTGCCATCTACTCCTCTTGGGTGAGTTTTCTTCTTTTTGTTCTGGATCTCTCAGGTGTGCTGTTAAATTACCAGTGTAAGATCTCTCCAGTTCTTTACCAGTATGCTTAGTGCTATGAATTTTCCTCTTAGCACTGTATACATTGTGTCCCATAACTTTGGGAATCATGTGTCATCACTTTCATTAAATTTGAGGAAACCCTTAATTTCTTTCTTTATTTCTTCCTTGACCAAGTTATCATTGAGTAGGGAATTGTTCATTTTCCACATTTATGCTGGCTTTCTGTTGTTTTTGCTGTTATTGAAGACCAGCCTTAGGTCAGGATGATCTATTAGGATGCACAGTATTGTTTCTGTCTTCTTGTATCTGTTGAGGGTTGTTTTGTGACCAACGCGATATTAGAGGTGCTGAGAAGAATGTGTATTCTCTCATTTTAGCGTGAAGTGTTCTGTAGATATCTATTAAATCCATTTGGTTCATAATGTCTACTTGTTTCACTATGTCTCTGTTTATTTTCTGTTTCAATGACCTGTTGATTCCTGAGACATTGGGGTGTTGAGTCTCACACTATTATTGTGTGGGGTTCAATGTATGTTTTGAGCTTTAGTAAAGTTTCTTTTATGAATGTGGGTGTCCTTGCATTTGAGGTATAGATGTTCAGAATTGAGACTTTCTCTTGGTGGATTTTCTCATTGATGAATACGAAGTCTCCTTAATCATTATGCTTGATATCTTTTGGTTGAAAGTCTATTTTATTGAATATTAGAATGGCAACTCCAGCTTGTTTCCTGGGACCATTTGCTTGGAAGACCTTTTTCCAGCCTTATACTCTCAGATAGTGTCTGTCTTTGTTATTGAAGTGTGTTTCTTATATGCAGCAAAATGCTTGATCTTGTTTGCATATCCTGACTATTAGCTTATGTCTTTTTGTGGGTGAGATGAGTCCATTAATATTGAGAGATATTAAAGACAGATGACTGTTGGTTTCTGATATGTTTGTTTTTGTAGGTGGCTTTATGTGATTGTGGTTCTCTCCTTATGGCTTTGTTGTGAGATATTTAATATCGTGTTTTGATTTTTTTCCCCTTTGGTGTAGGTATCTTCCTTGTGTTGGAGTTTTCCTCCTAGGATCTTCTGTAGGGATGGATTGGTAGATAGATACTGTTTTAATTTGTTTTTTTTTTCATGCAATACTTTATTTTCTCCATCTATGATGATTGAGAGTTTTGCTGGGTATAGTAGGCTAGGATGGCATGTGTGTTCTCTTAGAGTCTGCATGACCTCTGACTACTCTCTTCTGGCTTTTATTGTCTCTGTTGAGAAGTCTGATGTAATTATGATAGTTGCATGTTACTTGGCCCCATTCCCTTGCAGCTTTTAATGTTCTTTCTTTATTCTGTGGATTTAGTGTTTTAATTATTATGTGACATGTGGATTTTCTTTTTTGATCCCATTTATTTGGTATGCTATAAGCTTCTTGTACCTTTAAGGCCTTCTTTTTCTTAGGTTGGGGAAATTTTCTTCTATGATTTTGTTGAAGAACTTTTCAGGTCCTTTGAGTTGGTAATCTTTGTTCTCCTCTATTCAGATTATTCTTAGTTTTGGTCTTTTCATTGTATCCTGAATTTCCTGGATTTTCTTATTTTGTGCTTGTGCCACAGCACAAGCCAGATTTTAAACTCTACTAAATACAAAACAAACAAAGCAACAAAAAGACTTTATATATTTATGTTGATTTAAGAAAATACTAGTAATGATGTATTATTTTAAAATATACAGTTAATATGTTTAGAGTTATTTAAAATTTATATTGAGAAAAACATGCATTTTCAGTATTGCTGTAGACAAGCATGTACATAAGACCATTAAATTGATTGTTGTTTTATATCAAGCAACTTTTATAATACTCATTTTTATTGTTATAATATTTTATAAATTTTAAAGAATATGACAAAAAAGGTATTGTAAGTATTAAAGGGGTTTCTGGGAGGAGTTGGGGTACAAAAGGCAATCAGGAATGTGATTTAATTCCATTTACTTAAAATATATTTTTAAATGTTAACAAATTCAGATAAATTGAAATCATGTATCTTTTCTCATCATGATGCAATAAAACTTAAATCAATAAAAAAAACAAAAAACAAACAAACAAAAACAACAACAACAAAAAAACATATTGCACTAAGAGCTCCCTAGGAACTAAGACAAGTTAAACCTAGTGGAGCTACACAAATGACAAAGAAAGGAAAGAAGGACCATTGAACTTATGAAATTAAACAATCAATTAAATTCACTAGTAATTAATTTAAAATAATAGCTACATAGGATCAGAGGTGAGGAAGACACAACATCTCTCCAACACGGGAAGTAACTAAAACCAGCAGAGCCCAGGCACCCAGGAACTCACTCAACCAGTGGCATGGGTTCCTTCAAGTCTGGGCCACTGCCATGAACAGACCTTGGGCACAAATTCCCCAGCCAGTCACATAACACTGAGAAGTTCCACTCCCAGGCACTTGAACACAGCAAGGAACACAGGATCACAGGATGACAGAATCACAGAATCCCAGGAGCTTGGTAACATCAGGATCTCAAGGTCCCAGAGGCAGATTGACTCCCAGGAGCTCTGACACACCCAGGATCTCAGGATCAAAGGGTCCCAGAATCATAGGACCACAGAGACAGCTGAACTCTGAGGTGTTCTGACACAACCAGGATCATAGGAAGGACAGGTTCCAGTCAGATTTAGCTAGAGTAGATTGCTGGAGGTAAACATAAGAACATAAACAACAAACATAAACAAAACCAAGTTACTTGGCATCATCAGAACCCAATTCTCCTGCCATAGCAAGTCCTAGATACACTATCACACGTGAAAAGCAAGATTCATATCTAAAATCACATCTCATGATGTTGATAGAGGACTTTAAGAAGGACATAAATAACTCCCTTAAATAAATACAGCTAGAAGCCCTTAAAGACGAAACACAAAAATCCCTTAAAGAATTACAGGAAAACATAATCAAATAGGTGAAGGAAATGAATGAAACCATCCAAAAATCTAAAAATGAAAATAGAAACAATAAAGAAATCACAAAGGGAGACAACCCTGGATTTAAAAAATACCTAGAAAATAGATCAGGAGTCATAGATGCAAACATCACCAACAGAATACAAGAGACAGAAGAGAGAAGCTCCGGTGCAGAAGACAGCATAGAAAACATTGACACAACAGTCAAAGAAAATGAAAAAAGCAAAAAGCTCCTAACCCAAAACATCCAGGAAATCCAGGATGCACTGAGAAGACCAAACCTAAGGATAATAGGTATAGAAGAGAGTGAAGACTCCCAATGTAATGGGCCAGTAAATATCTTCAACAAAATGCTAGAAGAAAACTTCCCTAACCTAAAGAAAGAGATGCCAATGAACATACAAGAAACCTACAGAACTCCAAATAGACTGGACCAGAAAAGAAATTCCTCCAGCCACATAATAATCAAAACACCAAATGCACTAAACAAAGAAAGAATTTTAAAAGCAGTAAAGGAAAAAGGGCAAGTAACATATAAAGGCAGGCCTATCAGAATTACACCAGACTTCTTTCACCAGAGACTATGAAAGCTAGAAGATCCTGGATAGATGTCATACAGACCCTAAGAGAACACAAATGCCAGCCCAGGCTACTATACCCAGCAAAACTTTCAATTATCATAGATGAAGAAATGAAGATATTCCATGACAAAACCAAATTTACACAATATCTTTCCACAAATCCAGCCCTGCAAAGGATAATAGATGGCAAACACTAATATATGAAGCAAAACTACACCCTAGAAGAAGCAAGAAAGTAATCTTTCAACAAACCCACACAAACCTAATTCCACATCTTACAACAAAAACAAAAGGAAGTAACAATTACTTTTTCTTAATATATTAATATGAAAATTAATATTATCAACATATCCTAATCAATTGAAAACCAAAAATATGAAGAATTAGAAATTTGTTGACTGTCATCCAATGCTCTCTCTAATTTGGTAATTGGAGAAATAGGTCCAATATTGTACAATCCATATACACGTTCAGCTTGTATATTACAGCATCTTGCTGTGTACAACATAATGGTCTTGAAATCTTGCTTCTCCTATCTCAGCCTCTCTATTAGTAGTATTGTTTATTTCATGTTTTTACACTATACTATGGTTTTCAGAACAGCTTACATATTTCAAAATTATTTATGCAGCTAAAAGAAACAGACAATTAGCTTGGCAGGTGGCTTGTACTAGAACAACAAAGAGTGAGACAGAATGCTTTGCTTGATGTTTGTAAGTACTGTATCAAGTTTGAAGAAGAGGAATTTCTGATACTCTTTCTCTGAGTTGAATGCTTTTCCAAATTATCACCACCAATGAATCAGATTCTTACCCTCACCTAATGTCTGTGCCAACCTCCAAACAAATCATTGTTCATTGAAACAGTTGGTGAATGACTTTATGGATAGACCATCTTTTTTTTTTTTTTTTTTTTT
>NW_022196891.1:7083372-7102974 GCF_008632895.1 Mastomys coucha
CAACTCAAATAGCTTTGACCATAGCAGGAAGTCTGTATCCAAAAATCGTGGCTGCAATTCATTCCTTGGCACATCAGAACTGTCAACTCTCAGCTTAGCTACGATGGATGTAAATCCTTTGGTGATGTGAGGGTCATTGAAGTACAGCCTTATTACAATGAACTCCAATGTCTAAAAATTTTTCTTATTTTGTGCTTGTGCCATAGTATGAGCCAGATTTTAAGCTCTATAAAATAAAAAACAAATAAACAAAAAGACTTTATATATTTATGATCATTTAAGAAAATATTAGTAATGTATTATTTTAAAATATATAGTTAATATGTTTGGAGTTTTTAAAACTTCTATTGAGAAAAACATGCATTTTCAGTATTGTTGTAGACAAGTATCTACATAAGACTGTTAAATTGATTGTTGTTTTATATCAAATAACTTTTATAATACTCATTTTTAATGTTGTAATATATTATACATTTTAAAGAATATGACAAAAAAGGTATTGTAGGTTTTGAACGGGGGGGGTCTGTGGGAGGAGTTGGGGTACAAAAGGGAAACAGGAATGTGATTTAATTCTATTTACTCAAAAAATGCTTTTAAATGTTAACAAATTCAGATAAATTGAAATCAGGTATCTTTTCTCATCATAATGCAATAAAACTTAAAAGAATAATAATAATAATAAAAAAACAGATTGCACTACGAGCTCCCTAGGAGCTAAGACAAGTTAAACCTGGTGGAGCTACACAAATAACAAAGAAAGGAAAGAAGGACCATTGTACTTATGAAATTAAACAATCAATTTCAGTGGTAATTAATTTAAACTAATAGCTATATATTCACAGCTGAGAAAAATACTGTTAAATTCTCACTAGTTTTGATACCACCTCTGATGTGAAAGTTATCATAACAGTTGCCTAGGTTACTTCATAAGAATTCAAAAGTTGCTTTTGCTTAAAACACTGATAACTTACTAGCAGGTATAGATATATTATAGATGCAAAATCTGTGAAAATAAGCTTTGTATTGTTCCTTTACTAATGTGTATATCTTTTAACCCCAGAGTCAGACTACTCAGTTCTATGTGAAGCTATATTATTTGAGAAATGTGTTGTTCAAGGATATAATGCAATTCTCTTGGCTTGTTGCACTAAATATGTAATTCTTCTACCCAATCTTTGTGCTTGAACTCAAGTATTGACATTCAATTAACTTTACTATCAGTTCCAGGAAAAAAAAAATGATGTCAGAGTGTTTATTCACAATTATGCCAATGACAGGAGAGACTCAACAGTTGCTATGTTAAGTAATAGCCTATTAGTCCACCAAGTACAAAATCTAAATCTTTCAACAGAAAAAGTTAAAAAAGAAAACATACTTGAAGCTATGTCTTTGACTAATGGACAATTACCACATGAAAGTCTAGCCTTTAAAAATCTACTAAATGATACTTTCTACTTCCATCCATTTGCCTGCAAAATTCATGATGCTCTTCTTTTTAATAGCTGAATAGTATCCTGTGGAGAGCCGAGCCCTGAGAGTGAGCGGCCTCGTAAACAAAGCCCTCATTTGGCCAAGCTTGCTGCCATTGGTTGCTTCTGCATCTGGTGACCTATCTACTTTTGCCATGTGACACATTGGGATTGGTTAAGCTTGGGGTACTCAACGGCCGAGGGTGGGCAGGAAGGCGGAGCCTAAGTAACGTCTCCCCAGAGGCAGGGAGGCGGAGCTTAAGTAAGGGCTCAAGAGAGACAAGAGCAGCAGAAGTCAGAAGGCAGGAGAAGCAGGAGGGAGGAGCAGGAGGGGAAACATTGTTAAAAGGTTCCTGAAATAAACTGCTAAAAGGAGGAGTTCTCAGGTCGCGTCTTTCTTGCTGGAAGGGGAAGACATAACAGTATCCCATTGTGTAAATGAACTACATTTTCTTTATCCATTCATCAGTTGAGGAACATTTGGGTTGCTTTCAGTTTCTAGCTATTACAAATAAAGCTGCTATGAACATAGTGGAACATATGTCCTTGTGTTATTGTGGAGTATATTTTGTATATATGCTCAGGAGCAGTATAGCTGGGTCTTCAGGTAGAACTGTTTTCATTTTCTGAGGAGCTGCAGATTGATTACCAGACTGGTTGTTCCAGACAGGTGTTTGTAATCCTAACACACCTTCGAACATTTTGACACAAAATTGTTTCTACCTGAAAGAAATGCAAGGGCAAAAATGGAGCAGAGACTGAAGGAAAGGCTGACTTGGGATCCATCCCATGGATGAGAACAAATTCTGACACTAGTACTGACGCTATGATGTGCCTATAGACAGGAGCCTAATCTGGTTGTCCTCTGAGAGGCTCTAACAGCAGCTGACTGTGACAGATGCAGATACTTACAGCCGTGCTTTGGACTGAGGTTTGGGAACCCTATGGGAGAGTCAGGGGAAGGACTGAAGGAAGTGAATGGTCTGGCAACCATAGAAAGACCAACATTGCCAACTAATCAGGACCACCGGGAGATCCCAGAGACTAAGACACCAACCAAAGGGCCTACATGGGCTGTCTGAATGCCATGGCGCGTATGTAGAAGAGTACTGCCTTCTCTGGCCTCAGTGGAAGAGGATGCACCTAAACCTGTGTAGACTTGATGCCACAGGGAAGGGAGATACCAGGGAGAGTACCCTTTCAGAAGCAAAGGGGAGGGGTAGGGAGCAGAGAACTCTGAGAGGTGGGATGCAGAGTGAGGACAACATTTTGGATGTAAATAATTAAAATAATTAAATAAAAAATTAAAAATAAAAAATACTCAAAAGTATTATTGTTTGATGTGTAAAATGCATTTAAATAAGAAAAAAATAAGAAAAAATATTTATTTTTTAAAAAAGCTCATGACTGAAATCAATGACTTTTAAACAAAGAGTACAATACAAGGAATGAATGTAGGAACTGTTTCTTTGAGGAAATTAAGAAGATAGTCAAAACTTAACCCTGTTAACTAAAAGGCATAAAGATAGTATCCAAGTTAACGAAATCAGAACTAAAAAGGGAGTCATAGCAACAGATATTGAAGAAATTGAGAAAACCATTGTATTTTACTTCAAAAGCTTGTAGTATACAAAATTGAAAAATCTAAAAGGAATGGTTGATTTTATAGAAACATACCAGTTCCCAAAGTTAAATCTAAATCAGGTAAAATATTTAAGTAGTCTTATAAACCATTTATTTTAAAATTAAAAGGAGTCACTAAAAGTCTCCCAATGGGGGAAAATAAAGGCCTAGGGCCTGATGGTTTTAGTATAGAATTTTACCAAACCTTCAATAAAGAGTTAATACCAATATTCCTCAAATTATTCTTTGAAATAGAAACAGAATGAAAATTATCACACTCATTCTATGAGGCCACAGTCCCACTGATACCTAAACCACATAAAGACTCAACAATAAAAGAGACATTCAGACCAATTTCCCACATGAACATCATTGCAAAAATACAGCAAAATACTCATAAAATGAATCCAAGAACTCATGAAAAATATCATCCACCATGATCAAGCTGGCTTCATTCCATGAATGCAAGCAAGAGTAGTTCAATATATAAAAATCCATTAACCTAACCCATTATATAAACAAACTCAAAGAAAAAAAAGTCCACATGATCATCTTATTAGATGCTCAAAATGTCTTTGAAAAAGTACAATACCTCTTCATGTTAAAAGTCTTGGAAAGATCAGAGATACAGGGATACAAGGTGCATTCCTAAACCTAGTATAGCTGAGCCAATAGCCAATATCAAATTAAACAGAGAGAAACTTAAAAGAGTCATACTAAAATCAGGGACAAGGCAATGCTGCCTACTCTTTCCATATCTCTCCAATATTGTACTTGACTTTTTACCTTGAGCAATAAGACAACAAAGATCAAGTGGACAGGAATCGGAAAAGAAGACGTCAATATATTGCTATTTGCAGATAAAATGATAGTATACATAAGTGCCACCAAAAATTCTACCAAAGAACTCATACAGCTCATAAACACCATAAAGTGCCTATCTTCTGTAGCCATGTAGTATGCCCACGAAAAGGACAATGACACCCACCCAACCACAAAACTGTTGGCCCAAAATTTGTCCTGCCTACAAGAAGCACAGGGGCAAAGATTGAACAGAGACTCAGTTAATGTCAACCAATGACTGGAAAAAAAAACTTTACAAATATATCAGGGGTCTAGTTCTGTAGAGTTGGGTTAGCAACAATGGTGACACAACCTAGCAGAGACAGCCAGACCTAGCCATGGCTCAAGTCAGCAGGAGGGACCAATAGGAACACCAGGAGAAGGCCTCCACTGTGCCTCTCATGTGTTTCATTAGCAAATAATCTCTCATCACATGCCCTTTCACATGTTTGCTTTGGCTGAACATCCTCTCTCCTACGTCTGCTTCAGCAAAATGTTCCTTCAAGAGTCTGCCTTAGCCTTTAATACCTCTGTGTTACAGCATATTCTGTTCAATCACATTAGGAGAGTGACAGGTCTGTGATCTGACAGGAATAGGGAGGCAGAGCTAGAAGTTTAGGAGTGAGGAGGTTGGAGGTCAGAGAAGAAACAGGAGAAATCATCATGGAGGCTGGTAAACAGGAGGACGATCCAGACCCCGCGTGGTTTTAAGCACCCACAGATAGTTAAGGCTTTTACAAAGCTAGAGTAATTGGGTTAAAACATTATCTTTATCATTTGGCTTGAAATTATTGTATTGGCATCTTGTAAATTATGATCTTATTGATATATAAACCTGATTAGATAATTAAGCCTTAAGAGTCATGTTTCTACCTGGTAACTAGGCACAAGATGACTGATTGTAGGGTGTGTGGAGCATTACATGTAAGCGAGATGATCCTGCTAGCTGGAAGAAACTAGCAGGAGCCTGCCAGGACATAGTGATGTGATTGACCAGTACCGGTGGCAGTAGAAAAGAACGTGGTCTGGCTGGCTAGCGGGGTGGTCTTTTTAATATTTCCTGCAAGACCTCTGTCCACTTTAAGGAAGTGCTTCTTTCAGGTGTTTGACCTTGCAAAACACCATCCAACTGACTTTCCAAAGAACCCTTAAGTTTCCACTTCACAAGAACCAATTTCTGACACTATTAATGCTACTCACTTATGCTTGCAGAGAGGAGCATAGCATAACTGACCTCTGAGATGTTCCACCTAGTAGCTGACTGAAATAGATGCAGAGGACCACAGTCAAATACTGGACAGAGATCAATTTATCTTATGGAAGAATTGGGGGAAGGATTGAAGGACCAGAATGGATAGGTACTGCACAAGAAGACCAATGTAGGCAACTAACCTGAACCCATCAGGGCTTCCAGAAACTGAACCACCCACTAATCAAAGAGCAACCATGGGCAGAACCTAGGCCTACTGCACATATGTGCAGATGTACAGCTTGGTTATCATGCACATCCCCCAACAACTAGAAAGGGAGCCTTCTCTAAATCTGTTGCCTGTCCATGGATCATGTTCCCCTAACTGAGTCTCATAGTCTGGCCTCAGTCGTAGAGGATGCACCTAGTCCTAGAGTGACTTGATGTTTTACTGATGGGTGATACTCATACCTATGAGAGCCCTCAACCTTCTCAGAGAAGAATGGGTGTGGGGAATGGGAGGGATTTGTGAGGGGACCAAGGGGGGGTGGGGCTTCAATAGAGGTGTAAATTGTATGAAAAGGGGAAAAAAAGGAAATGTATGCATTCAAAAATGGAGAAAATGGAAAATAACTCTTAAAATATTTAATTGCAATGCTTGGTGAAAAGTAGCTTCAAAATGTTTTAAAGTACTAGTATTTGTAGCTGGTGAGATTGTTCAGCAGTTAAGAGTGCTGCCTGATCTTTCAGAACACCTGGACTCAATTTCCAGCACTCACAGGACAGTTCATAACTACCTGTAACTCCAGTTTCAGGGGATCTGACACCCTAACACAACTATACATGCAGACAGAGCACAAATGCACATAAAATAAGATAAAAAGTATGAGTATTTTATAAAATTAATAGGAATAAAAGGAAAAAGGAACCATATAAGAATTTAATACTGCTTTATAAAAAAGCTCTTGTTTTAGTTATTTGAAAACAAAGTATTTTTTCAGAATAATGCTGGTAAAAGAATGTGAATATATTTATTAATTTGGGAGGCTTCATTAAACAACAATGCACCTTAATTTTCAAAAATATTATTTATTCTATTATAAAACACTGTAGTTATCTACAAAATTCTAGCAAAATTTAAGCTACTTCCAGGAAAATTAAATGAACGTATAATGAAAAATTATGTTACATTTGAAAAGAGGCCGCATTGTTATTTATTTATTTCTACATTGTTGTCTATTTTGTTTAAACTCAAAAAAAACATAGTCAGCCACTATGTAAATTCTAGCTCTTTCTTTATGGAACATAAATACATAAAAAGAAAAATCTTACTATCTCTTCTCATTTATTTACTATTTCAGACAAATATTTCTTTAGTGATACAGAAAATTTCCAAAAAAATTTAAATCAGTATGTTACATAATAATTGTATTCAAAACTGTATATTTTTTCAACTTAAATGCTATCTAAAACTATTAATTCAACTAGTATTCTCACAAAATTTGAGTTTGGTTGAAATTGTACAATCAACTAATTGGAAAAAATATCCTAGAATTTCTGAGTTAATTAACCTAACATGCAGTAGTTACACATGGAGAAATAACAACAGTTTATCATTAACCATAAATTTTATTTCTGTTTGTGCTTTCTGTTTTTGTTACAAGTCCGTTTTTTATCTTTGACCTTCAAGCTTTTTTTCATCTACCAGACATATGGCTTTGGATATGAGAACTTCCAGGACAATTAAGAAGTATATTGCAGTAGAGACGCACATTGTAAAACCAAGTATACATCAAGAGTTGGAGGAGAAGCTCAAGGGAGAACCCTGTACCACCAAGCTTTCTTTTACTTCTTGTTCTCATATTCCACCTATCACCACATCATCAATTTCCCTCTATCATTCCTCCTACAATATTTTCTCTGTAAAAAGGTACATATGTCTATATACCTTTCACATTAATGGTCAAGGAAAATCAGAAAATATTCATGTGCAAAATAGTGATGTTTTCATGAACATCTTCCAATCAAATTTCTTTGTTATTTGAGAATTTTGTTTTCCATCTTGTGACAAACACTACCCTTATGTTTTACTGTTACATGGAGAAAGATTCATATCCCAAGGCTAAAGCCATAGAGTATAAAGGCAATTTTGTTTCAAATGGCATTTCTATGATCTAAACCTCTTACATTCCAAATCAGCAACTCGGGAACATTGGGGCTATTCAGGTCTGGTTCTGAAAATGTAGGTTCTTAAAGGCGGCCTTGTGTTCTGTTTTTTGTGAATTACATGCTGAGTCATCCCTCTCCAAACTCATTGGCTGACTTCATACTGCCAAACTTCAATACCATTGTAATTCTTTCTCTTATTGAAAAATAAATGTAAATGTCCTGCCTATAACAGATGCTAATCATACAATTTAGGTAAAACAAAAGTTAGAATTACTTATAGAACTAAATGAAGTAAAAGCTAACAAGCATAATTCAGACTGAGAACAAAAAAATTATAACATTATTAAATTATTCTAAGTTTTGAAAAATAATTATCAATTTTCCATTTAACTGGGACAGAAGGCAAATATACAATATTCTAAAATGTAAAATAAAATAGGATGTTTCTTAATTGTTTCTAAAATGTCGTTTTTCAAATTATCACATATGAAGAGTAACTAAAAAAGTAGTGTTATAATACTATGAAATAAGGGGCATGTCTAAGGTTAGAGAGCTCAAATATAAAACAATCATGGGTCCGTGAACCTGAGAAAAGAATTCAAGAAATCATGAGTTTATAAAAATTGTGATTCAAATCAGAGTTATAATTTTTAACAACAAAAGTATAGTAAAACAAAAGCAAATAAGTTCTTTGAAAGGAAGGGAAGGCATGGAAATAGTTCCAATTAATAAAATCCTTCCCTAATACTGGGTGCAGAAAAGAGTTAACTTTTCATGCTGATAAGCATATTTATAAAAGAAGGAGAAGACGGACAGCATTTGCTTTTTATACTGTTTTTCTTTTGCAAAGTTCTTTCTATTGCAGATTCTGATTTACTTTTCTATACCTAAGAACTATTAGGTTGCTTGTTATGAAGTCTACTTTCTGTACATGTGTGATGGTGTTTTTCTAGACTTTTTTGTGTTTAAATAATCAAGAACAAAATAAATGTTAAAGAGGTTTAAGAAAACTAAATTATTTTAGCCTTTGAAACATCTAAATTTTTGTAATTTTCATTTTTTTATTGTAAGAGAAGTCTCTATTAATGTTCATGATATTTGAGAAAACTTTTATTTCCTTTATTTTCTATGAATGAAATTGCTTATGAATGTCAAGATAAACGTCCTTTGAATATTATGTAATTTAACATGTCAAATACCATTTACTTCAAAGAAATGAAGCATGAATTACATTTAAAGGTGTCCAAACAATCTTCCCCCAATATGGATACTCAAAAACAAAGCAAAGATGAAACCATTTAATCATTTGTCAAGAAAATATGCTATGAAAAGTAAAATAACTCATCTTTAAGAAAAGGATGCAGTAGATTTAAACTGTCACATTCTCATTTTCCTAGGTTTTTTACTGAAAATGGACATTAGGAAATTATATGCTGGTTAGGATATCATAGTATTTTATGACACAGATTGTTTAACCATATTGTTCTGGAGCAAAAAAAATCTCATACCAGGCAAAATTGTCTTTAACCAAGAAGTTTAAAAAATATACTTTGAAGATAGCGTGCTAGACTAAATTGAGTCCACATTAAAATTCATATGCTGAAGGCTAACACCATTGTGACTTGAACATCAGACTTTTAAGAGAACCAGGTTTAGCGTTGACCATAAAGGTGCAGCCATGAAGATGAAACTGATGCCCTTATGAGAAGAGAGACAACCATCCAAACATTCTTTCCTCTGTGTAAACAAACTCAGAAAGAAGGTAAGACATAAACTAGAAGAGAAGCCTTCTCCAGGCCCTAGATCTGCTGCCACTCTGATGTCGGGTTTTCACAGTACAGAATAATGACAAAAGTTGGTGTTTCTTGTCTTTCAAGTCTATGGGATTTGGGTCTGTCTCACATGCAATTCAATCATTTTTTTATAGATTCAATTCATGAACTCATTACATCCTAGTATTTATTTACATTGGTTCTAAAGAGCCAATCTATGACTAAAACAAAGTATTTTACTGGTAAATAGATTGTCATCTGCTTAATAAATGCCTCAATAAAAATATTACATTGTATGTAAAATAATACATTTTAATTGGGTTGGTTTTATAATATCAATATTAACTCCTCAGAATTTCTGTCTTTGATTCCAATTTGGTGTACTGTAAGGGATGTAGGTAGGGTATGTAATATTTTATCACTTATTGAAACCTGAAACCAATATAGGAAACTTCATTATTTTCCAACCTCTAGTCACAAATGATTCATATGCTCATAAACTGTCAGAGACATGGAAGCTTTCTTAGTCATATTATTGGTCATAACAATAAAACAAATAAAACAATGAAAAAGATAGAGCTACATACATAGCACCCTTATCAACCACTTCCAGGTGTCCATGTGCATGTGCACACACATGGACACACACACATATACACACTCACACACATACATATACACATATATAATGTACATGTCTGTGCATAATATAGAGTATGTATAGGTTCATTTATATAATATCTATAATCTACATTTTATGAATATGTCTTATATATGTATGAATTTGTGTGTGTATTGTAAAAGCAGAATATCAGATACCTTTACTCTTAGTAGGATTTTATGACCATCCATGAGCTCATGTTAATTGAACTGGAGACATATTTTTGAACGGTTTATAATAGCAATCTGTCTCTCTACTCAGTTAACCATTTGGTCTATTGCTCCAACTTTTCTTTTTTCCTCTTAACATACCCACTTAGTATATTAAAAATAATATTATCAATCACATGGATGCTCAGCCACATGAGGGCAAAAGTCTCACTAATTTTACTATTCCTTTCATTTTACTAGAAACTACATGTAGAGTGTAGTTCGACTTCTTGACATTGGCTGGGCAAGTGCTTGAGAAATAACTAAGAGTTTTCACACTCTTTAAAACACTAATAACAACAAGTAAATTAGCTAGTGTTATCTAAGTCAAATGTGACTATTTATATAGATTTATTAATCTTGGGTGCATGTCAGATATAGAGACACTCAAATTCATGGTGAAACAAAATTATCATGGTTCATGCCAAGGTGGCTTGGAATGTCTAATATAATCTAGAGGTGGTAAGAGTCCAGTCTGTCATCATGATCTGTCACTGGAAATCATAGTCTTTATTTATTTATTTATTTATTTATTTATTTATTTATTCATTTATTTAACCAGTAAAACTCATTATATGACTATATAATAAATGTTAAATATTATTATTTTATAATAGCATTGCCTTGAGATCTCTTAGGGATAAGAAGAGTTTATCCTTAAAAAACCATTATGTAAAAGGCAAAATAGATCAAATCACAAAAAAATAATCTCTAGAGCAATGAATGTCCCAAAAATTTATATTTGTTTGTATAAATTAATATTCTTTCTTGATACCAGGGAAATGGTAATGATATAATATGTGGAGTAATTTTTATTATTATTGCAAAAGTATGGAGGAATAAAGCAGAGCTCCTGAAAACTGTGTTGTATATGTGGAACCCAAGGAAAGGTAAGTGGAGTACCATTAAATAACTAATAGTCTTTGTATAGGACCATAATAGGTCTTTGTATAGGACATAATTCTATGTTAATTAAATTGTGTGATAGTGATCAGATAAGTAGAGAGAAAATAAGGATAATCCTGGCCTAGAGCATTAGACACAAGAGAAGGAAAGGACAGTGAAAAAGAATAAAATGCAGAAAGTGACATGTGAGAGTGAGAATTTCAATAAAAATTAACTCAAGAACTAACTGATGATCTGATTCTCTCTTCATGATTTAGTACTGAAAAGAGATTTTATTTCTCATACAGACATGTGTTATTTCCCTGTGAATGTTTTCTATAGGTTTCAAGGAATTTGATGCTAGAATAGGCTAGGTATGTTTATCTTAACGTAATAAAAATTATGCTGAATATGCCAAGTAACAGATAATTGTTGAAATAGGCCTTCGTCTCCAATACCAATCAATTTTGACATTAATGATGGTTTTGACTGTCAACAACCAAAAATATTTTTTATGTCTTTGGTATTCATTTGTATATTAGAATAAAGACCCAATTAGCAAAGAGAGTCATCATTTAGGGTTGCATCTACTTTGCCTGTTACAGGATCTGATTTTGTTAAAGTGCAAACTAGTAAAAATGTCTGAAGTCTTCCCTAATCAGACAACAATAGTCTCGTTTTTGCAGAATTAAGGACCTTCACAGCAAGATGCTGTGGAAGTTAAGGTGAGAGGCCAAACCTACTCCATCTTGGGACCAGCCTCCAGCCTCAATTAAAAAAAAAAAGAAAGAAAGAAAAAAAACAAGTTCTGAATATTTGAACAGCAACTGAACCTAACCTGCACCCAAGTTCCAGGAAGAACTACATAGTTTGTCTCTGGCCCAAAGCCCAGAGTGACCTGCTACCTACTCCTTAGCAACAGCTAATCAGGATTAGTCTAGTAGTTCCAATTGTACTTTCAGAGCATTTGTGATTGTTCATGGTTTTGTTTCAGAGCACCCATCTGTTGGCTTACACTTGTTCCTGTGTGCACTGTGCAGCACTGGATGAACTTTGTTCTGTGTGTCCTCTGCTGCACTGCAATAATACTGTTCTGTGTGCTCTATGCAGCACTATGGTAATTCTGTTCCATGTGCTCTCTGTAGCACCACGATAAGTCTGTTCTGAAAAGAGGTCAAAAAAACCTGCATCCCATGATTAAAGTCATTCAATTAGATACTTGCCAGGGTGGAAAGCCCCTCACTTGGCCACAGTTTCCTAAAAATCCTTGTTCTCCAAATTGCTCAGAGATTCACCCTCCTATCCTGCTGTGTCAGTGTAGAAGATGAGCCCAAAACTGAGCCTGAATAAAGACCCTAGGGCCATTGCATTGGAATTGGCTCCTTGGTGGTCTTTTGAGGTTCATAAATGCTTCTTGAATGGGCACAATATTTTGGTATATTGGTCAGAAAACACCACGACCCTTAGGACTATCAACCAGCATGATCTCCAAACCAACTGGTAAGGAATTCCTATCTGTGTCTGTCCATAGGATAAATTTGTCCACAAGTCTATGTGGTGATGCAGTAATTTTCTTCTATGTGCACTGTGCAGCACTTGATGAAATTTGTTCTGTGTGCTCTGTGCTGCACTATGGTAATTCTGTTCCATGTACTCTCTGTAGCACCACGATAAGTCTGTTCTGAAAAGAGGTCTTTAAAAAAACCTGCATTTTATGGTTAAAGTGACAAGGCAAACACAGTGGAAAATGATGGCCACATGGCACTGGAAGACATTACTATTCCAGTCCAGATACTTTGGTGTCTCAATTGCGATGAGTTAGGCACAGGCTTGGGGAGCTGTGAGCACCTGGTGTTTGTTATTTTTATTTCCTCCTGATAGAGAGGAGAGGACATTCTCCCTGTGTTTATATTTGTTATTGTTTATGTTGGGGTTGACTTTTTACTCTTGTGTTTCTTGTTACCAGACAACTTTGATTTTGACAGATGCTAACATGGGAAAGTTGCCCCCATCTCCACTGGAATTGCTTTTTTAGTCATTTTAAGGATGTTAAAACTCCTAGGCAGAATGTTTCTGTCACCATTAGGAGGGATCAACTAACCACATTTTGCAGGTTAGAATGGCCTCCCTTCAACACTGGCTGACCCCCAGAGGAGTCCTTTGACCTGAGATTGGTTCAAGAGATTGAAAAGATCATTTTAAAATGCAAATTGGGCACCTGGACCAAATAAGTGATGCAATGGTCTTGGGAGACCACTTAAACCACTCTTTCCCCAAGACAACAGGCAGAGGATTTTGCCTTGGTTTGCAAAAAGCCCAAGGATATGAACGAAGGGACACTAGACCACCCACCTCCTTCTGCACCATCCTTCTACTCAGTCTTCCATGGAGGAATGGAGGAGCATGTCATCCTCCCCCCCAACCTTCCACTCTATTCTTCTCTTCAGGTGGAACAGCAGCCTCTGCAGCCTCTGCAACCTCTGCCCAAAGCAGCTCTGCTGTTAGGTGGCTCTGCTGTAGTGGGGAGGAGGGGGGTGGCTGCCGCAGGGACATGGAACTGCCAGGGACTGATTCCTGAGCCTGAATCCTTTGCCTTGCCCATGCACGCAGCTGGGCCAGTTGACCAGGGAAATCAACCCATCACTACTGACCCTTTGCCACTAGTGACCATTATAACTGGAGAAATCAGAACTCCCTCTTTTCAGACAACCCTAGAGATGTAATTAGGGTCTTAGAGATGATTCTCTTCACCCACCAGACCACTCAGCAGGACTGCCACCATCTCTTGGAGTTTCTCTTCACCACAGAAGAAAGAGAGAGGATCCAAATGGATGGTATGCTTTGCTACTGCTCATGTCCATGGAGCTATTTATAAGGAGAGAGGCCTTCTGACAGGAGAAGGAAAGACTACCAACAGTAAGGAGGAAATCCTCTCTCTACTAAGGTTCTATAAGGACCAAAACACTGGCCATCATCCACTGCTCAGGATACCAGGATGGAAGGACCTGGTTTCAGAGTGTAAAATAGGTCAGATGCCTGACATGCTGCCCTAGAAACTGGACCTTTCTTGCCTCTGACCTCCATGAAACCAGAGGACCCTACACTTCCTGACGAGCCTAAGTATTCAAAAGATGGCATAACCTGGGCTAGGAGTTTGTCCATGTCCCAATGTCATGAAGGAATGTGGAGAACAACAGATGGCAAACTCATTGTGACTAAAAATATTGCACTAGACATACTTCAGATCTACCTCTCTTCCCACATGAGTATCCAGAGAACTCAGGATTTGATACAGCATGCTAATATCGGGTTTACAAATGCCAATTCGAAGATAGCTGAGGTTTTCCAAAACCTGCAAGGCCTGTCAGCTAACTAACATGGTGGGTAAAAAGAAGAATACAGATAATAAATTTAGAGGCATAAAGCCCTGAGCCTACTGAGAGACAGACTTCACAGAGGAAAAGCCAGGGAAATTTGGATATAACCAATTTACTGGTTATATCTTTTCAGGATGGACTGAGGCCTTTCCCACCATACCACCATACATGATACTGCTCAAACAGTGGCAAAGCAAGTATTAAAAAAAGTTCTTCCAAGCTGGGCAGTGGTGGCGCATGCCTTTAATCCCAGCACTTTGGAGGCAGAGGCAGGTGTTCAAAGCCAGCCTGGTCTACAGAGTGAGTTCCAGGACAGCCAAGGCTATTCAGAGAAACCCTGTCTCAATAAAACAAAACCAACCAAACAAACAAACAGAAAGTTCTTCCAATGTATGGTTTCCCTCAACTTATAGGATTTGATAATAAACCTACTTTTCTCTTCCAGGTAAGGCATGGATTAGCAAATATTCTGGGGACTGATTTGAACGTCATTGTGCCTATGGAGCCCAGAGCTCAGGACAAGTAAAAAGGGTGCACAGGACTCTGAAAGAGACCTTAACTAAATTTACCTTAGAGACTGACAGTGACAGTGTGACCTTCCTCCCATTTGCCCTTTAGAGGGCACAAACTCCCCATGCCAGATGGGACTCAACTCCTTTGAGATCATGAAGTCATAGCCAAATCAGATTAACTGCCAACTTTTGGATGACCTTGAGGGTATCCAATGGGTCCACAAACACATCTGGCAGAAACTTTGTGCCCTCTATGAAACAGGTTCACTTCCAGAGCCTCATCCATTTCAGGCCCAGAGACTTGGACCTAGTCAAGAGATACCACCAAGGGATGCTATAACCACTTTGGAAAGGCCCCTATGTCACCATTCTGAACATCTCCACCACATTGAAGGTTGACAGATTTGCAGTATGGATTCACAGAAAACAAAAGGCTACTAAGCCTTCTTCTAATCCTCTCAAAGCTCAAGTTACAGCAATCCTGATGAGCCTGTTTACTATGCAAAACTCATCCCCCACCAGCCCTTTTACCTTACCTGGGACATCATCCATATGGCCACAGGGAAGATTGCCAATTCTACTTCCCAGGCTGCACCCACAGGTACCTGCTTCCTGGATCTCCATGATCACCTCTGTGATCTGGTGGGTAAAGAATGGGATGACTCCTCTGTAAGACAGTTTGGGGACAGCCCCCACCATGTTATGGCTGCAACTCACTTTTGGTGTGACCGCAGACCAAGCACCAAGCTTTCTATGTCTCCCTGGAACATTCCTAAAGTCACGAACAATGCAATAAATATGGCAGCCATGAGACCTTGTTCTGTGCTGCCTGGGAAAGTGTATCCAATGGATGGTAGACTGGAATTTCCCCTCAATAAGGACCTCATCACCATGAATATGTTCGATTCTCGGGGCTGTGGGGAGAACTGTAATTCTCCTCTTCTCAGATTCACAGATGACAGCAGGAAAACTAGTTGGATACCAATAAGACTACAGTTCTAGGAAGAACTATGTAGTTTGTCACTGGCCCATATCCCAGAGTTACTCCCTAGCTGCTCCCTAATGGAAACTGCCCGCAGTTTCATGAACTGGGTTCTCTCAGGAGAAGGACCAAAGGACCTGTAATAGAGGGTTCGAAATGCAAAGAGAAATCACAAAGCCTAGCTGCGTCCCAATCAAGGCTTCACTTTACTTAGAATAAGCCAGGGTTTTTACAGTCACAGGAGAAACTGAAACCAAATCTCTTAGATTACATGATATTTGCATACCGCAAAAAAGGTTCGGGTGCCAAAGTCCCCAGGTTCAGAAGATCTTCAGGCGGTGGGCGTGCTCAGGCGGTGGGCGTGCTCAGGAGGTGGGCGTGCTCAGGCGGCTTCTTCAAAGATGACCGACAGTCTGCAGAGAGCATCTGCCTTAGCTCCCCAGGTGGTAGCCTCCAAGCAGAGACTTCCAAAAGTCCCAAGGCTGAGGGGAAGGGGGAGGTAACACCTAACCACAGCTAACCAGGATTAGTCTGGTAGTTCCAACTGTACTTTCAGACCCATTTGTGATTATTCATGGTTTTGCTTCAGAGCACCCACCTGTTAGCTGATAATAATCATTCAATGAGATGCTTGCTAGACGGGAAATCGCCTCACTTGTTCACCACTTCCTATAAAATTTTGTACTGCTGAAGTTTTAGAGCTTTACCCTCCTGTCTTGCTGTGTCAGGATAGATAGTGAGCCGAAGCTTGAGCTTGAGTAAAGACCTGACCATAGTGGGACTGCGTCAGAATCTGCTCCTTGATTGTATTTTGGTGTTTGCAAATATTTCTTCAAGGGGCAGAACAAAGGAATGATGATTATCTCCAAATTAAATACAAACAAAAAACTAAAAATCTGAAAGGAAAACAGAGAAATGTCAATACTGAGTTTGTAAAATCTCCTTCCCTGATGCACACCAAAATACTCCCTTAAATACAGCCATTAAGGCAAAGTGTTAGAATATATGGAAGAGAAAAAAGAAGAAAATGAAAATATTTGGTAAAATCGTCCAGAGCAACTCAAGTCCTTTCAGATGGTTCCAGGTAGTCTCAAATTCCGACTTATCAGACATTACAGAGTTTAGTGCAACAGTTTTCGTCATTCATTGAAAAAGTTAATGATTGTTGCAAATAGAAATTTTCTTCTCATATGTCCACATTTTAAAATGAAAAATACATCATACAATATTTTGCAGCACCTATTTGCCTTTCAACAGAATTGTTAAATCATGCTGATGGGAGGAGGGGGATTATGTTAGGGAACTCTGTGTCTACAGATATTATATTTTTTAAATACTGAGCAAAGACTTGCAATAGCTTTTATGTTTAAGTGAAAATTACCAGGGTTCTCTGAATATTTGTCATGAATTATGTTTTACCAGTCAAGAAAATAAAAGATAGTTTGATTTGTTCATTGAAAGTGACTTGATGAAATTAGAACTTATATCAATTAGTTGTAGGTTATGTTATGGAAAATATTGTTGAAATTTTTATTTTTTCCAAATTCAAGTCTGGCTAAGATATGTTAATTTAATGATTGTAAACATAAGGAAGCAGCAATATAAATATGTCACTCCCTGACGCCAAGGCTGGTCTGCCTGTGGAAGGACCATATGATATGGGTTCCAGCCCTTGTAGCAAAGATACCAAAACATGCGCTCCTCAACTACTGACAGTTGCTGTAGATATAAGGCTCGTTTTTATAATAATGTATATATTTTATGTTATATTCCTCCTTCAGGGATTGTTCTCCCTGTCAAGGATGACTCCATTATAATCAGAAACAACACAATTCCTGGAATGGAGCAAATATCTGATATTTTTTAATCCCCTTCCTTAATAAGAGATTCAGGGAGTGGTGATCTCAGGGCAAGATCCCACTGAGATAAGCTGCCTGCAATATTGGGGCCTGGAGTTAGGTGTGCACTGACTACTTAGCTACCAGTTTCAAATACGATGACAACTTATTGAACACTTTCAGACTGATTGATCAGGGCCACAGGACAGAAAACACCTAATTGTGGCATCATTCAAGACAGACTTTATAATAGGAAAACCAGGTTCAAAAGTTTAAAGGATAGCAATGAAGTGCCATGATCTGCAACAACATTTTTGGCTAACTCGGAGGTGGTGGTCCTGGGTAAAAAAGAGGGGAGGCACTGGTTGTGAGAAGAGATCTAATACATTGAGATAACAGAGTATAACAGAGAATAGATGATTCAACCATAATTGTGTGGCATATTAAAAACATTCTCAGAGTTAGCTAAAATAATAACTCCCAGAAAGTAGATGAACTTGAGAGATCAGATCTTAGGTTTAGACTCCATCTTAGACATCCTGACTTAAGTTTGAAATCACGTTAACCAAAAGCTGACACTCAGCACTGCTTTCCATGTTACTCCCCAACAAGCCTGTGTCTAGCACTAGTTTCCAGATTACTTCCCAATAAGCACCGATCATGAGGAATGCAGAAATTAACTTCATGATTTGTTTTCCAGGACTAGCCAATTATGTTAAAGAGCAACAAATTTCCATAATAGCTTCCCCAAAGAGATATGTGCCAGGCTAGAAACCCCATTGCTTATTTGCTCTATAAACAATTGCTTGAAATTGGGCTTGGGGAACAACAAAATTAATTTCTACTTGTGAGTAACTTGGGGAATGAGTATAAAATGGTTACAGTTATGTTAAAAAAGAGCAGGCCTCCACAACAGTTGAACAATGAATAGTTTGGACTTTAAATCTAGAATGAACTATGATCTAGAAATGGAGGACACCCTTGTGATCCAGACCTTGAAGCTGGAAGACAGAGCAGGACTTTGCTCTGGACCTTGAGGAACAGCGGCCATGAAAATTTTAGGCCCAGGCATGGGGGTACACACCATTAATTGCAAGAGCCAAAGGCAAAAAGATTTCTGAGTTCAAGGTGAGCTTGGGACAGAGCAATTTCTCGGTGAAGAAAAAGCACCAGTCCAGGTGTGGTTGTCCACACCTGGAATTCCATCATTCAGATGGGAGAACCATGTGGACCTTTGAGTTCAAAGTCTGTCTACAGAGTAAGTCCCAGGACAGCCAAGCCTAGCCAGTGAAGGAGTTAGAAAACGAAAAGCTGATGATAATATAATAGACCAGTGGGGCCATGATTCAGCTCCACCAAGCAGCAGAAGTTGTTGGCTCTGGTCATGTGGCACTATTGTCTTTAGAGTCAAAGAGCTAAGGTCATAAAATACTAATTCCTGGGATAATCAAAAGGGAACCCAGGACTAATGATTGAATTGATATGCCATTACTAAGGAAGTAGCTCATGCAAAATAAAAGACTGGTCTTTAGTAAGCAAGAGAAAATGATCTCCAGCAGAGAGTTATCTAGAACAAAACACAGAGCTGCTAGATTGCATCCAACACTGACTCTGAGTTGTTCATTTGTCACTCCCAAGCACCCCTTCTTCAGGAATGCCTTACAAGCTGAGACTGGTACTCAGCACCCTGAACATCAACACGTCTAAGGGTCTCACAACTCCACCAAAGTGACAAACTAATGTAAGTATCCCCTAAAGACAATCTGTCCATTAAGCATAAACAGACTCATGGATAATTTTTATTGCATGGCAGAATCCCTTTCAGATTTCTTTTTCTTTCTCCCCTTCTTCCTTTCCTTCTTTCTTTCTTTCTTTCTTTCTTTCTTTCTTTCTTTCTTTCTTTCTTTCTTTCTTTCTTCCTTTTTTTAGAAGTAAAATACCTGGCACATTTAATTCATTTAGATTATACTACTTCTTTTTAATTTTAAATGTAACACATCCTTATTATTGGACATAGTTCTACCAGAGGACCCAGCTATACCACTCCTGGGCATATACCCAAAAGATACTGCA
>NW_022196891.1:7103905-7121261 GCF_008632895.1 Mastomys coucha
GAAAATATCTAAAAGAAAAAAAAATTATTTTAAAAAGAAAGTTACAATCAATAATAATCACAGTAACTCCTTTTATTTCACTGCACTCTTCTTCAAGGGGTCTTGTGCATTTGAGTATAAAATGGGAATCAAAGTAAATATGCTTTCTATATTTTATCATTTTTCACTAACTTCTAGATTAACTTATAATAATGGTATTATTTATCAGTAATATTATAATAGATTTTTGCTGTAAGTATTTTAATTAACATATTTTATTATACATAGAGATATATCTGAATACTAATTACTTTGGCTTGATCAGTGTATGTTGCATAACATACAGTGTTTTGAATAAATCTTGCATGCAATCATTTTTTATAATCTTACATGACTACAAAATAACTTAGTGACTGGCAAGAAGTGTTGAATTCATTTAATCTTTTCTCAGCCTTAAATATTACAGATGACATTTCAGAGATTGTCTTTATTTCCTAATATTGGATATATCAAATTTCTAGCCTCTTTTTATTTTGATTTACCTTTAGGTACTAGGTCCTATTTGTACTTCCGTCTCTGACTTCTCAATCATGAAGTATACATTCATTTATTATTATAAAAGATCTTCTGTGACATGTCTTTACTTTTCTGAAAATTAACTTATTCTTAGGTTGCTATTATGAGTATTGGGAGCAGTGCACATGAGTCCTATATTGGGACCAGTACCCATCAGTGCAGTACTTGGGGCAGTGCATATGTATGCACTATTAGGGCCAATGGATATGAGTGCAGTATCAGGGGCAGTACCCATGAATGCAGTACTGGGGAAGTGCACATGAGTCCTATATTGGGGTCAGTGTACATGAGTTAAGTATTGGGGGCAGTGAACTTGAGTGCAGGATCAGGGGCAGTGCATATCAGTGAAGCATTAGATGCACTGCATATGAGTGCTGTATTGGAGCAGTGCACATGAGTTTAGTATTAGGGTTAATGAACATAGAGCTGTATTGTGGGCAGTACACGTAAGTTGAGCATTAGAGGCAGTGCATATTAGTACAATATTGGGGGCAGTGCACATCAATGCAGTGCTTTAAGAGGTCAGAAGAGCATGTTGAATTTCTGAAGTTGAAGCTACTGGAAGTTGTGTGCAGCCCTGCCCAAAGTTGGTGCGGGGAACTGCATTTGGTCTCTTAGGATAAACAGTTAAGTGCTCTGCTTCAGTATATCATTATTTACAGTGTACCAAAAAGGCTTTGAGAACTGATTATGTAAAGATGTGAGATGACCATTTGTATTGAGCAGTCATAAAATGTTACATCACACATGTAGAAAATATTACTTTTATATGGGACAGATGATACATCTAATAGCAATATGGTACATTGTTGTACTGGACATTCAATTATGGTGAAATGGAAAAGATTAAAAATAGTCATGAAATTCCCTCTTTTAAGAAAAATATATTCATAACTAATTTTCCCTCTTTTAAGAAAAATATATTCATAACTAATTTTCATTATTTTATATCTGTTTAGCTCAAAGAGAATCCTAAATATCATCATTGCAAAACAGCTTCTAGTGAACAAATTTTAAGAAATAATTACTTATGTGGAGAAGCTAAAAGAGGACGGATTATTTCTGTCTTGTTCATTAGCCCAAAAATGTGAAGTTTGATAGTTACTGTTTCTTTATGTCCGTGTATGTGCAATTTCGATGATGGAAGATGGATATTTGATAAAAATATTATAAGATCTTTTCAACTCTGGTGTTGTGTAGGCTTATATTTAAAGAGAGACTGGATTTCACATAGCCTTCAAAATGAGAAATGATACATTTGTCTCACCTACAAATTAAATCTTATATTCTATATATCATTCTTTTGGATATCACAAAATACTTTTTAAGTATTTATTTATTTATTTATTTATTTAATTTGTGTGGGTTGATGTTTTGGCTGCTTAAATATCTGTGCCCCACATGCATGTATGGTACTCAACGAGGCCAGAATAGTGTCAATAGCATGGGATTGGAATTACAGATGTCTGTCAGAGGTTGGGAATTAAACAAGGGTCCTTGAAAGAAGAACCATTCCTCTTATCTGTTGAGATATCTTTGCAGGCTCCAAGAGCACAAAATATTTTAACATGTATTATCTCAGGTCATGCATTGACCGCCTATAAAACAGCAGATTTCATTATAATTTTACAATATGAACATGAACCTGACTCAGTGAGTCACTTCCTTTTAATATCATGAAAATGTGGCCAAGTGGGAAACAGAAACCACTCTTCTTTCCAATGCAATATCTTTGCACTGCTTTGCTTTTTTATAGGATTATCTCAATAGCCTTGAAAAGTAATAATTCTTTTTCTGAGTGGCAAGTTGCTCATTAGAGTGTGAGTCGGCCCATACCTTGATGAGACTGCTTTGCAATAAAATGATGTAAGAGTTAAGAATACCTTACAGAGAGCTGAACATATTTTTTTTTTTGTGGAACAAAGCCATTTTTCTACCCTGGAGTCCAATCATGATCTCATTAGGGTAGGGACCTTGATGACTGGTGTCTTTGTGATAAAACAAGGATTGAAACATAGCATTTATAGATGACAATATTTCAGATATTTGTGAAATGCATATAAGTGTAGAAGTATTTTTGTAATATGTATGTATATAGGCTTGTTCATTCATGTTTGTGTGTGCATGTGTATATATGTCATTGTTTACATATATGTAGGTAAAAGCCAGAGGTCTAGTATAAATTTTTTCTTGAGGTGGAGTGTTTTACCTTGGTGAGACAAGGTTTCTCAAAGCACCTGGAGACCACGGTTCTAGTTAGACTGACTGAACAGAAAGCATACAGGATCCTCCTGAGATTTAGCATGAAAAGTTTATGTGTCAGCACCTGCCGTTATGTGTTTCCAGGATATGAACTCAGGTCCTCAGTTTCTTCAATAAATACTTTAACAACTGATTTATCTTTGCAGTCTTTTATGTCATATTTGGATGTGTTCCTTTTCCAGAACCTGCTATAATGTGAAAAAATATTTTCTTTTATTTTGAGATGGAATGTTTTGTAAATTTGGATACTGTCTGTATATGCTCTGGTTAGTCTGGCTAAGGGTTTATCTATTATTTTAATTTTATCAAAGAACCAACTGCCAGTTTTGTTGATTCTTTGTATAATTCCTTTTGTTTCTACTTGGTTGATTTTAGCTCTGAATTTGAATATTTCTTGCTGTCTACTCCTCTTGGGTGTATTTACTTCTTTTTGTTATAGAGCTTTCATGTGTACTCTTAAGCTGCTAGTGTATGTTCCACTGCTTTCATTGTGTCCCATAAGTTTGGGCAAGTTGTAGCTTCATTTTCAATCAATTCTAAAAAGCCTTTAATTTCTTTCCTTACTTCTTCCTTGACCATGTTATCATTGAGTAGAGCACTGTTCAGCTTCTGTTTGTATGTGGGCTTCCCATTGCTTTTGTGGATATTTAAGACCAGCCTTAGTCCTTGGTGATCTGATAGGGTACATGGGATTATTTCAATACTCTTATATCTATTGAGGTCTGTTTTGTGACCAATTATATGGTCAGTATTGGAGAAGGTACCATGAAATGTTGAGAAGAAATTATATTCTTTTGACTTTGAAATGTTCTATAGGTATCTGTTAAATCTATTTGGTCCATAACTTCTGTTGATTTCATGGTGACTCTGTTTAATTTGTGTTTCAATCCATTGCTGAGGTTAGGGTGTTGAAATCTCCCATTATTATCGTGGGTGGTGGAATGTGTGCTTTGAGCTTTAGTAAAGTTTCTTTTATGAATATGGGTGCCCTTGTATTTGAAGCAGAGATGTTCAGAATTAAGAGTTCTTTATCCTCCACAAGGGAAAAGCCTTGTGGAGGATAAAGTATCTTTTGTTATACTTTTTGATAACTTTTGCTTGAAAGTCGATTATATCTGATATTAGTATGGCTACTCTATCTTTTTTCTTGGAACTATTTACTTGGAAAATTGTTTTCTAGTCCATTACTCTGTGACAGTGTTTGTTTTGGACACTGAGGTATGTTTCCTGCATGCAGCAAAATGTTGGGTCCTGTTTAACATCTTGTCTGCTAGCCTATGTCTTTTTTGGGGGAAATTGAGTCCATCAATGTTAAAAGATGTTAAGGAATAGTGATTATTGTCTCCTGTTATTTTTGATGTTAGAGGTGGAATTATGTTTGTGTGGCTATCTTCTTTCAGGTTTGTTGAAAGAAGGTTAATTCCTTGCTATTTCTAGGGTGTAGTTTCCCTCCTTGTGTTAGAGTTTTCCATCTATTATACTTTTTAAGACTGGATTTGTGGAAAGATATTGTGCAAATTTGGTTTTGTCATAGAATATCTTGTTTTCTCCATCTATGGTAATTGAGAGTTTTGCTGATTATAGTAGTCTGGGCTGGCATTTGTGTTCTTGTAGGGTCTGTATGACATCTGCCCAGGATCTTCTAGCTTTCATAGTCTCTGGTGGGAAGTCTGATGTAATTCTGATAGGTCTGCCTTTATATGTTACTTGATTTTTTTCCCCTTGATGCTTATAATTTTCTTTGTTTTGTGCATTTGGTGTTTTGACTATTGTGTGATGTGAGGAATTTCTTTTCTGGTCCATTCTATTTGAAGTTCCGTAGGCTTCTTTTATGTTTATGGGCATCTCTTTCTTTAGGTTAGGTAAGTTTTCTTCTATGATTTTGTTGAAGATATTTACTGGCCCTTTAAGTTGGGAATCTTCATTCTCTTCTATACCTGTTATCCTTAGATTTGGTCTTCTCATTGTGTCCTGAAATTCCTGGATGTTTTTGGTTAGGAGCTTTTTGGATTTTGCATTTTCTTTGACTATTGTGTCAATGTTTTCTATGGTATCTTCTGCCCCTGAATTCTCTCTTCTGTCTTTTGTATTCTGTTGGTGATACTTGCATCTATGACTTGTGATCTCTTACCTAGGTTTTCTAACTCCAGAGTCATCTCCCTTTGTGATTTTGTTATTGTTTCTGCTTCCATTTTTAAATACTTGATAGTTTTACTCAATTCCTTCACCTGTTTGTTTGTGTTTTCCTGTAATTCTCTAAGATATTTTTGTGTTTCCTCCTTAATGACACATACTTGTTTATCTGTGCTCTCCTATATATCTTTAAAGGAGTTATTTATGCTCTTCTTAAAGTCCTTGTTCTTCTTAAAGTCTTCTATCATCATCATAAGATGTGATTTTAAATCATAGTCTTGCTTTTCTGTTGTGTTGGGGTATCCAGAACTTGCTATGGTGGGAGAATATAATTCTGATGATCCCAAGTAGCCTTGATTTCTGTTACTTATGCTCTTGCCCTTGCCTCTCACCATGTTGTTATCTCTGGTGTTACCTGTCTTGCTATCTCTGACTGTGGCTTGTCTTTCCTGTAAGCTTGTGTGTCAGTACTCCTGGGAGACCAATTCTCTCTGGGAAGGATTTGGGTATGGAGAGCTGTGGCACAGGGTAAGCTCCAGGGTGCAGACAGGAACCATCAGGATCCTGTCCCTGGTTGTTCCTTGGTTCCTGTGTTCTGGTGGCTTTGGTAGGATCCCTCTTGGGCCAGGAATTTGACAGAAGTGGTTATGCTCACAGGTGGGTTGGCACTACTAGGATACCAACTCTCTCCTGGAGGTATTTGGGTATGTAGTGCTGTGACACAGGATCAGCTCTGGACTCTGTTGCCCAGAATCAGCTCAGGGAACAGAGAGAAACTGGAAGTCTCATGTCCCAGGCCACTCTTTGGTTCCCGTGACCTGAGGGTTTCGGGCAGGTCCCTCTGAGCAGAAGTGGTGGTCTTACTTGTGCTCACAGGCTTGTCTGTACTCCTGGGAGGCCAGCTCTCTCCAGGTGGTATTTAGACATGGAGTGCTGTGGCACAGGATCTGACATCTCTACTTTCAATGAGTGGTGTGGATGTTGTCCTCAGCAATGAGGCCATGCTGTCAGTTTTCAAAAAGCACTCCTCTGTCTTAGCATCAGCCTGTTTGATATGGGCTACTCTACAGTACCTCCTTGGCCAGCAACTCAAACAAATGAATCCAAGTTCCTCTGCCTGGAGTCTTGCCTTGATACAAGAGATGTCCAGATCAAACTGTATCCCCATTACTAGAAACCCTCCATGTGATTATCTCCATAGATTTCAGAGAGTTTCCATTGCACTACACAATCCCCTAAATGCAACCCATTCCCAGCTATCTTTTTCTGTACTCTCTCCTTCCATCCCATCCCTACCTCTCACCTGATCCTTCACCTTTTTGCCCCTGCCATAATAGCCCTCAGTCTAGCTGTAAAATCTATTCTATTTTCCCTTTTCCAAGAGATCCATACTTTATAGACTTCCTCCTTATCTAACCTCTCTGGGTGTACAATCTTTAGCTTGGATTTAATTTGCTTAATGGCCAACATCTACTTAGAAGTGAATACATACTGTTGAAGTATGTTCCTTTTAAGATAACTGTAGCTATTTTGGAAACAGACTCCATGTTACTTACAAGGTGAAACTAAGTTCATTGTTATTACATTAACTGAAACTGAAGAATGCTACTAATAAGCCAAAAAGTTATGGTGAATCACTTCTACCTTGTCATCTGAATGTTATGAAATTCACCTGTTAACCATCTCTCTACTCCCTTCTTACTTCACTCAGGACCAATAAGTTTAAAGGTTAGCTGATAATACTTTGTCTAGTTATACAAAAATGTTGTACCACTTTACTGCTTGCCTTCAAAATGTTGAACCTGGTTTTTCATAGAAAAGGTCTTCCCTGAGGATAGACTTCAGCTACAATTGGGATTTTACTTCTTGTGGAGCTGGGTGTTAAGTATTTGAATGTGCATTCAATAAAATATTCTTCCTTAACTGAGTTTGGTATAGTTTTGGTTTGCATGACAACTCTCAAACCCCCAACACACACTTCATTTTTCTTTTCTGGTTTTGGGTTAACTACTTAGGATGAGTTTTCTAGTTGTATCCATTTGCCTACAAAATTCATGATAATATATATACATATATATACATACATATGTATATTTTCAACTGAGTAATTTTCAATGTGCAAATGTACCACATTTTCTTTATCTACTCTTCAAATGAGAGAATTCAAAGTTATTTCCAGTTCCTGGCTATTATGAATGAAGCTTCAGTGAACATAGTTACACAATAATCCTTATTATATATACTAGTATCCTTTGGGTATATGCCCAAGAGTGGAATAGCTGGCTTTTGAGATAGATCAATTTTCAATTTTCTGAGGAACTACTATATTGATGTCCATAGTTGATGCACAACTTTATACTCTTATCAGTAGTGGAGGATTGCTCCCTGTGCTTTGCATTTTCACCAATAACATTTGTCACTCGTGTTATGATTTTAGCCATTCTCAGTCATATAAGATAGAATTCTTAAGTAGTTTTTATTTTTATTTCCTTGATGCCTAAGCATGTTGAACCATTCTTAATGCTTCTCAGCCATTTGAGCTTCCTCTATTGAGAATTCTCAGTTTACATTTATACTTTAATTTTTTTAAATTGTGTTATTTGCTGTCATTTTGTCATTTTCAATTCCTATTGGTCAAACCACAGAACATTGCCCAAGTCATAAAGAATACCCAAGGTGATATTAGTTTAATAAGCAATGTTAGAAAAGTAGTAAATTACTGCATTTAATTCTTTTTCTTTTGCAAAATCTAGGAATGTGGCTGCCAGAAGAAAACACTTTTAAACATGTTAATCATGACAACCATGATCTTCACTGGCATAGTTGCAAATACAGAAATATTCTCTGTTAACATCATTTGCCAATCTTTGACAAAGGAAATTTTACATATGTAGAGATTAAAATTTTTAAATGTCAATGTTATTATCCAGAGAAATGTAGATTATAAGTACTTTCACTATTGTCATATTATTAGAATGTCATTTGTAATGTGAAAAGCAAATCAAGAGTATGTTGTGTCATATATTTCGTACCTTATAACAAATAAAAATAAACTGAAAAGATGTGCATAGTTTTTAGCTTCAAACTCAAATAACAGAAGTTTATTGGTGGGCACAGCCATGTGGCATTTGTTTCAAATATTTGGAATAGGAAGCCAATGGTTCCAATTAATAAATACAATCTTTGCTCTAGTAAGAGTTCGTGTTTTTAATATAACATAAAATATGTTGGTTGTTGATAGTTTCTAACTGAAATCATCAAGTAGGAAAGAGCAGTAACCAACTAGCAACCCCAAACACACACAAATTCAGGTATATTCATAATCTTAGTAAAACCAGATAAGCCTGGCACGCTGGACATTGTCCACAAGTGGAATGTACACTAAAGGTAAGAAAGCAGATACTGAACAGAGCTTTGTAGCTTCCCTTCTATTTGTGATAAAACTACACAGACTAAGCCAGAATGAGTAGCTGACATGGGGAAATGATAACACACTCCCACACAACCCAAGCAAAAAGAGATTGACAGATGGAAAACATGTATCAGAAAATATTGCACCCAGGCAAAAGAAAGTTTTGCCTCCCAAATCCATTATTCAGCATTTGAAGAAAACAGTAAAAATATGAGCTTATGATACTATAAAACTGATGATGCAGCAATCACCACAGGCATGATAGAGAGAAAAACACTGAAAGGAAATGAATTAACTTGTATAAAGAGATTCTCTGTGGCCTCTAGCAAGCAAATGCTAATATTTTTGATTACCACAGTAAAAAAGGGAAATTTTATGTGCCTCATGAATTTTTTTATTGAAAATTAGTCAAAACCCCAAACCAGTAAATTTGAGAAAGGTGTTGGTGTTCCAAAGCAACAAAGTGTTCACAGAAACCTAACTGGCAGATATCAGAAGTGTATTATAGGAGGGCCAAGAGGAAGTTTTCTGTACTGCCTTAGCCCTAATGTACTTCCTCAAACATGTTATCCAGATTCAGCCACAGTGCATATTATCAGCCTATAGTATCAACTGGATCAAACTCAAAAGATAGAGAGATTTAATGCTTCATTTTAGTTTCAAAAATAGCAGTTCTTATTCTAAATTAAGAAAGTTTATGAAAAATAATTTTTGAGGAAATAATGTTTAGAGAAATAAAATAAGTTCAATATTTTAAATGTCTATTATATCTATGTATCCTATGTTGTACAAAAAATTCAAAATAAAAGTATGCTTTTGTCTGTCTTGTTAATTTTAGGACATATGATACTGTTATACCAGGAAGCATTCATGAGTCCCAAACGACCGACTAGGAACCAAGTCCAATATAATCATATTAGGCCTTTAAGCTTGAGCTTTTGGCCAAACAGTTTTTTCTGACACAGCAGAACAGGTACATATCTGACGAGTGGTCCATTATGACCATTACCGTAATTGGCTTGTGCTGGGAGCCAAACCATTAACTTAACTTCTGATTTCCTCCTGATTGGTGGTTGTCAGTAAGTGAAATGTCAGGGTCAGGCTTAAAATCTGGAGGGGCAGATTTGTTGGGGAATAACATGAAAATACAGACACAGGTGCTAGACACAGGTTTCATTGGGGGTAGCCTGGAAACTGGTGTTAGATACAGGTCTTGTTGGGAAGGGGGGGCAACCTGGAAATGGAGGCTAGGTACTGGCACCTTAGTTATCTGAAGTTCAAACTTAGGTCAGATTATCTAAGATGAAGTCTGAACCCAGAGGATCTGGTCTCTCATACCCCCTTTCTCTGGTTACAAAAGTCCCAATCATGGGGCTTCCTGGAGCTCATAGACTTTGTTGTCTAGGTTTTGGAGGGACAGATAATGGCCATTTATAACCATAAGTTGAATAGCCTCAAGTCTCTCTTATATTTAACAAGGTCCTCTCTAACTTTGGCCATTTATCTTTTGACTATCTCTGAAATGTTCTAGAAACATATTTTTTTGGGGGGCAGTGCATAGTATTTTTATTGTATTTATGCCTATTCTGTTTTGTAGTGTCACTAGCATGGGGCCTAGAGATTCTTGGAAGTGGAAAACATTATCTCACAACATAACCAGTATGACTCAGTTAATTTAGGCCTGGATATATTGGTGATCTGAAAGGACTAGACCATCATATTTGAGAGGGTGTCAGGTTTGTCATCACCCAGTCATTGTGGTGTCCCTGGGGCTTGGGTAAGGGCCCCATCAATGTGAGAAGAAGGGATTCCTGATGCTGAGTTTTCCTCCTGCAGGTCAGGGTCTTCTTCAACTGCAAACAGGTGTGCGATTTCACACTGAAATCTTGTTACGTTGAGGGTGATTGTGGGTGGAGGGTGTACCTGTCTCATAGAGAGCACAATAATTAGACCAAAGTATGTTTATAAGCAATTTTGATCTAGCAATTGGGAATTCTCAAACTCAGTGATGACCTCTACATGAATTTAAAAGGGATAAGTTCCATCTTGGGGGGGGGGTTCAAACCCTGTAGAAAGCAAAGGGATGGAGGGCTATTAAGTCATTGCTAGTCTCTTAGGTCAATTTAGCTAAAGTCTCTTTTAGGGTTTTGTGTATTCTCTTACCTGTCCTGAACTCTGGGGATCTATATGCCCAATAAAGTTTAAAATCTATCACCAAAATATTGGCTAATCTCTGACTTATCTGGGACACAGAAGCTGGACCCTATCATCTGAGAAACCCCACACTTTGGCAGTATATCCTCTAAGAGCTTCATTGTCACTGTGGATATAGTTTCATGTTTGGCAGGGAAAGCCTCAGTTCAACCTGAAAGTGTGTCTATAACTCCAGTAAATACTTGTATCCAGCTGCAGGCAGGAGCAGGATAACATACTTGGACACGGAAGGCAGACCCCGATGGCATTTCTGGGTTTACCTCCATGAATTCTGTCTCCCAGTAGGCTCTAGACTTTGTGTCTCTGAACCTATCATTGGGGTTCTTTTTAGCTGCCGGGCTTTCTTGACAATCTTGCTTATCTTTGAGTTGGCATCTCTAATCCTAATATTAACACGTTTTATCAAATCCTATCCTCTCTGTACATCTCTGGTAGAAGACGATGGATCTAGGAGGTTTCACCAGACCACCACATAAGTTATTTGGTCTGAGTGGCCAAATTTGGGTTCGAAAACGACTTTCTTGATCCCCCGGATCAATTCTAGGTCAAACGATTCCTCCAGGGGTTAGCCAGTGTTGAAAGTGGGCTTATGCTGTCCTACAAAGTGTGCTTAGTTTATCTTTCTTAATGGTGACCGATTCTGTCCCCTAGTTTTAAGATGCTTAAAATGGCTCAGGACCAATTTTAATGTAATTGAAGGTGCCTATTCCATGTTAGTCCATCAGAAAGCCACCCAATAATGAGAAACGGACAAGAAGAAGCACAAACCCAAGAAAGATTTCTCTTCTTCTGTTAGGAAGGGACGAGAAATAACCAGAAGGTGGCACTCTTACATATCTGATCTTTCAATACTCTTCCACATTCACCCCTCTCTCACATTCTCCCTCTCCCTCTCCCTCTCCCTCCCTCCCTCCCTCCCTTTCTCCCTCCCTCCCTCTCTCTCTCTCTCTCTCTCTCTCTCTCTCTCTCTTCCTATATTTATCTTTTACTTTCTCTTATGCACTCCCATTATCTCCTTCATCTGTCAGTTACTTGATGCAGGGACTCACTCTGTAGCCTAGGATGGTTTCAAACTTACACTAGATCATACTGGTCTCAAGCTCATAGCAGATCTCGTACCTCAGCTTACCAAATAGTAGATTACAGTTATGACCTAGCACACATAGTTGCTTCTCTAAACATTTCTGTATAATCTCTTCTAGCCTCTAAAATACAGTTCAAATTTTATTCTCCTAAATATATTTTTTTTCTGATATCATCATCAAATAACTCCAGTGTTGCATAGGAATGTTAATCCAGCAACATGTCTACTTTGGTAAGGGATCACATCCATAAAATGTCTAGGTTTTAATGATCAGGCTGTAATGCAGACACTCCCTGGATTACAGTATGACCTGGCTGGAATATAGACACACACTTAGTGTATACCTTTTATCCCAAACAATGAAAGTAAGGTTAGAATACAGAAGGAAGCAGGCATCTTTTAAAGTGACATCTAATTGACGGGCAGACAGAGTGATGACACAAAGAAAGGTTTGACAAATAAATCAGAGATAGCATATGCACAACTCTCAAGAGACAGGGAACAGCTAGAAAACTTAAGGGAGCAGCACACACAAACACACACACACACACACACACACACAGAGGGAGAGAGGGAGAGAGGGAGAGGGAGGGAGGGAGGGAGAGAGAGAGAGGAAGAGAGAGAGAGAGAGAGAGAGAGAGAGAGAGAGAGGAGAGAGAATTAGAAACAAGCTGCAGAGAAAATAAGCTAGTCACAGAACAAGACAGAATGAGTCAGATTGAGAAGGAGTCAGAAGCCTAAAACATATTGGCAAAGTTAATTTAAGACAGAACAGAGCATTTAAACGCAAAGTTTGGAGAAACCAGATTGAATCAGTCAGTTTGGAAAAGAGTTTAAGCCAGAACAGCAGAGTGAAACCAGCCAGTTCAGAAAGAGTTACAAGGGGCCGTCTTATTTAGCACTAAGCTTCCTAGTTGACATTGACAACTGGAGGGTAACAGTTATATTACACAGTCTCTAATGTGATGCCAATCCTTGATCTGTAATGGCTTTCCCTAAACCGTTAATAGCAAAAGGGATAAATTTATTCTATAAAATACTGCAGAAAAAATGAAATTATTAGGAATCCTGTTGCAGAGCTACCGGGATTTAGGTGTTCTATAAATATAAGTACTGGTGCTGGAATTTTTGTGTCAACTTGGCGCACAACCTAGAGAGTCACCTGGGAAGAAAGAAAAATCAATTGAGAAAAATTTCTTGTGAGATTGGCCTGTGGGTAGGCTATGGACAATTTTTTTTAAATATTATAAATGATTGATGTGGGATGACCTAGGCAATTGTGATTAGTTCCATCCCTGGGCAGATGATCTAGGTAAGTACAAGAAGGCAAGATGACCAAGCCATGGGGAGATAGCACTGGAGTCCTTCATGGTCTCCACTTTGATGCCTGCCTCCAGGTTCCATCTTTGAATTTGCGTCTGGCTTCTGGAGATGATAAACTCTAAACAGTAAGGTGTAATAAACAATTTCTTTGCCAAATTCCTTTTGGGTTTGGGTTTTTATCAAAGCAAGAGAAGCCTATCTAGGACACCTATTAATTCTTGCCATAGTGTCACAGGCTGTTCATCTAGAAAGAACACTAACAAATCACATTAATTTCATTTTATTATAAACTAAGTTTTGGTATATGTCAAATTCTGTATGTTTGAATAAGTGTTATCATCCCAGGCTTCATGTATTTGAATTTTTGGTTCATGGTTCATGGAGGAGTTTAGAGAGATTTAAGAAGTGTAGTCTTTTTAGAAGGGTTACGTTATTGATGGTGGCCTTTGAGGTTTTCAGAAGTCCATACCATACAGAATTTGCTCTGTCTGCCTGGTGCTTGTGGATCAAGATGTAATTTCTTGTGTATTACGTCAGTACCAAGCCTCCATTTGTGCTCACATGATCCTCATTATTGTAGTCATGGACTAACTATTTAAAATTCTAAGCCATCTACAAAATACGGCTTCCATAGGGCTTTCTTGGTTCTGGTATACCAAGTCAGTTTCTTGTCTGTTTACTTACCAGTGATAAGATCCAATAGTCTTTGGAATGTAAGGAAACCTGGGGCTAACTGTTATTCTATAGTGGATGTATAAGTGGCACGAGGCTGACTCATATTTAATTTGCCTATAACCAAGAGTTTTCTATGCAGTGGAATTATTTTAATTTTATAGTTACTTTTATGTGGTTGATATGAGTTTACCAAATCAATTATTATCACATCTGTATTATTGTCTTGCGTTATTGTGTAAAAGTATTAATTGCTGGGGTCCAGAAATTGCCTCAAAAAAACACATAAACCACCAATCTCAGTCAAACAGGAAAAAGTTTTTGAGGATATGCTCCTGGATAGGTTGACTAGAGGTAAGGTTCAGTTCCCTTATTTGGATGCTGATTCTGAATAAGATCCTACAGAGTTTGTATGCACAAAGTCCACAAATATCTGTGCCAAGTTATTTCACCATTCAGGATTTAGGGATAGGAGGATTTCCTTGTGAACATGTTGCTGTACATTTATCTTGTTTCTGTTGGGATATTCAACTATGGTGGGGGACTTACCTGTCTAATATTCATGTTCTAACTTGTCTACCTGAATGGGACTTGTCTTACACTTATCTTAATGAGCCAACCAGGTCATCAGTTACCCACCCACTTACAGGACTCTTTCTGCCAAGCAGGAGGTCAGTTCTCAGGAAGGTCTTGGTAACTAAAACTTTACTAGAACACTACTTCATTCAGAAGTCTTATTCCAAATAATATCTTATATTGGTGCAGGTGTCTCTCTTATGCTGTGGTCCATCCCAGGAACAGCTTATAAAGACCATTAGAGCTTATATATAGGTGCAGAAAATGCTGTTGGTAGTTGGTTTGAGTCCAAGCTTCCTGTATATTACTGTATAAAACAGTTTTACAGACTTGTATCATGATTGGTTTCCAATGGCACAGAACATATCAGAATATGTAATCAGTCTTGACATTAGAAAGATTCCTAGTAACAACAGAAACATATTAGAAAATATCCTTAGAATGGCAGGCTAATCAGGTAACTGGTACCTAGGCCTTGACATTTTACCTAGGCCTTAATATTTTCCTAGGTCTCAACATTCTACCTAGACCTTCACATGTTCTCTAGGTTCTAACATTCATATTACATCAATATAACTTAATGAGGAAATATGTTTTCTTAACCAGTAGAGTAGAATTATCTTTGTTTCCTAATTTATAACTTACGGACAGAATTATTGTCTTACTAAAAATACTCTAATAGTAAACTTTATGTCTTGTTAATATTCAAATTAACACACTGCTAAAATTAAAGTGATACACTATTCATTTTTTCATAATTAAACTATATTGAATACTATTCTGTTATTAAATTTTTAAGTATGTATGTTTTACCAGTATATTCTTTTTTTTTTTTTTGGTTTTTTTGAGACAGGGTTTCTCTGTATAGCCCTGGCTGTCCTGGAACTCACTCTGTAGACCAGGCTGGCCTCGAACTCAGAAATCTGCCTGTCTCTGCCTCCCAAGTGCTGGGATTAAAGGTGTGCGCCACCACCGCCTGGCTCTAATTACCAGTATATTCTTATCTGCACCACTTGTGTGCATAATGCCTGTAGTAGACAAAATAGGACATCAAATACCAGGAAACTTAACTTATAGGTGGTAGGGAGACACCATGTCGATTGTGGGAATTGAGGCCATATACATTGGAAGGGAAGATAATTTTATTAACTGCTGGGACAGCTATGTAGCCCCATATCCACTACCATTCTTAAGTAAACTTTTATATGAAACATAGTTTATAGGAGTAGTTAGTTAATATGAGTTAAACTGTCTATTTAGCTTGTATATTTTTATGTTAAAAGAGTACTATTTAAATAGAATATTTTTATTTATATGAAGTAAAGATACAATGAGTCTTGTTAACTAATCAGACTACTTTAAATTCTGTATAGAATGTCTGAACCTCATTAATTTTGGACTTCATGTGTCATTAGTAGGAAAAATTTTGAATAAAAATTAAATAATAAATTAGCTATTTAATATGGCTATTGTCATTAAAGAATTGCAGAAATGTTTGTCTTAGTATTTATCTTTTTCATTTATATATTTATGGTGTACGTGTGTGGCTCTTAGTGGTTCTGTTTGTTTGTTTGTTTGTTTTGGTTTAGTTTTTCCTTGTGGTAAAATGTTCTGACCTTACCCACAAAGAACTTTGTAAAGGAGAGTTTGTACTAGTTTGTACTTCATCGTGGTGGTGAAATGAAGGAGTTTGTAGGAACTGATCATATCATGTCCATATCAGAAAGCAGAAAGTAATGAAGAAATGCATGTATGCAAGTGCTCAGGGCTCCTTTCTAAACTTGTACAACCAAGGGTCCATAAGCTGAAGAGCAGGAGTGAGCGGTATTGTAAGTCTGTGCTCAAGTCTGTCATAGGGATTATCACAGTAACATAATACTTCATAAGCTTTAGGGCAGGAGTTAGCGATATTGTTAGTCTGTGGTCAGGTCTCCCATAGGGATTATCACAATAACATAATACTTCACAGACATTCTTAGAGAGGCTTCTTCCAAGTGACTCTAAACTGTGTCAACTTGACAGTGAAAACTGGACTACACTATGCATATGGTGTGTGTGTGTTTGTGTGTATGTGTGTTTGTACGAGTGTGCCCGTGTGTGTTGGGAGGAATGCACCAGTGATTGGTGGAGGTCAGAGGACAGCTTGCAGATGACGGCTCTCGCATTCCACCATATGGGATCAGAGACTCTAACTCAGGTATTTAGATCTTATGTTCAGAGCATTTACTCACTGTCTCTTTGGCCCTTAAGCTCACTATTGTTATATGCAAGTGTCCACTACTAGATGTACATCTATTTCATGATGCTGATCAAGCATAAACATCTCAGAGTTCTATCCCATCCAATGCCTAAAAGAAAAGAAAAAATAACATTTAAATTGATAAAATATTTTAAAAAGATAAATCTGTGCACATCAAGATAAGGCTATATGAGAAGAGGTTTATTAAAAATATTGGCAAATAGAAACATTGAAATTGAAGAATTCTGTAATAAATTGGAATAACTAGTTTGTTAGGCTATTAAAATATGGAAAACTGTTTTAAATATATTATTGAGCAGCATAGGCAGATTGTCTAATTACCAAACACTGTTTATTGAGAACCACGAAATATTACTACTATAATAATTTTTAGCTGTTAAGCATGAGCAAAAAAATAAATGCCTTATTTTCTGCAAATGTTGTATACAAAAAAGAGAGATAGCCCTCTTAATATTTTGATAGTCTCCAAGTAAGGCTTTTGGAATTAGTGAGGTTATAATTTGTGGGGGCATATACATCTGTTTGGAGCATGTAATAGTAGGGCAGTAATATAATTTTGGAATGAGAAAGCCACTGATATAACTTATGTAAAGTCACCTGCCTCAATGTCTGACAATCTCATTTTAATCATAGGAAGTTACATGATAACAAAGCAAACTGACCAGATAGGGAGAGTCCTCTCTCTCTCTCTCTCTCTCACACACACACACATTCATACACAGAGATATATACTCTTAGTCACAAACACATGTGCACATACACATACTCACATGCACACACTCACACATAGACAGACAGACAGAGACAGACAGACAGAAACAGACAGACAGGCAGGCAGAGAGAGAGAGAGAGAGAGAGAGAGAGA
>NW_022196891.1:7121271-7130096 GCF_008632895.1 Mastomys coucha
GAGAGAGAGAGAGAAAGAGAAAGAGAGAGAGAGAGAAAGAGAGAGAGAATTTTTTAAAAAGTATTTCAAAAATTATTATATATACATACTCCTTTGTATACTGCCTTAATTATAGCCAATGAAGATACTTTTTGGACTGTGGCTTTGAAACATATTATGAATTCAAGTTATTCTAAAACAGAATATTAAGCATTTCTTAAAGAAGCAATTGAAAATGAAATCAAGCTTGGATAGAAGAAAAAGACTGCAAATCTAATGAACAAATAAAAGACTAATACATATTAATAAAGATTGATTCCAGAAAGTTGGTCTCTGACCAATATTCATGTAGCCTGGCATATACATTAAATAAAACCATACATTTAGCATTAGAAAAAGACATTGAACATCTTAGCATTGCACTAAGTATCTAGAGGCACACACCTGTGTGCTAATTCATACCTACATTCTTGGGAACAAATGAGGTTGTTTTATACAAATTCTCTGTCACAAACCTTGGTGTCTTGCCAGCTGTCTTTTACCTAACTGCACAGCAACAGAAACCTTTGTTGCAATGACTGACTGACCTTCTCCTGTGGGTGGATCTTCAACAAATGACACAGGCATGATTTCAACAGAAGCCAATGGCAGTTTTGCATGATTAAAAATGGCAGAACCCAGACTATCCATACATTTCCATGCAAATTTGCTTGAGAAAATAGCATAGAATACATTATGTAAACATATTTAGAATGAATAAACACAATCAACTAAAATTTCAGACATCTGTTAGACCTTGTGTCAGTACTTCAAATTTGCATACCTAATGGCTTTTAAACAGTTTAATTTTGCCCTCTATATTATTAGATCATAGTAACCTTTAAACTGCAAAATTGCTAACTTTTATGTCACAGCAAATGATAAGGATCATTTATAAAATCCTGCTGTACTTGTTCTTTAGACACACTCCTGTGCTTTCAGAGAAGAAGAAACACAGAAGTGCCTATGATGGGGAGAACTCTAATGCAGATTCTAACTCTATCCTTATGTTATCAATGAAAAAATTGAAACTTGAAATATTTGCATAGCTATGCTTCCAGCCTCATAAAAAATGCAGATATCCTAACCATAAGATGCAGATTATACTTAATGGCATAAAGCTGCCGTTGCTTGTAGTTTATGTGTCCTAGAGAACAAGTAATCATGCAGTAACCATTTTATGTTTTGTTTTCTATTTTTAGTTAGCATACACTAACATGCCCTCCATATACTTCTGTCAAACACAAACATATAACACAGGGTCAAGCAAAAATTTCAGCCTTAATATAAAAATAATGGTTTTTAGATTGGGTACACTGATTCACTTCCAAAGCTATTATAGAGGATAATATTCACCTGTTTAAAAGAAAAATAGGTATGATATTGTTGCTTTCCAGTGGGGTTGCAAACCCCTTTACCTCCTTTAGTTCTTTCATTAACTCCTCTGCTGGAGTTCCCTGCTCAGGCTGATGGTTGGCTGCAAGCATCTGCATCTGCATTGGTCAGCCTCTGGCAGAGGATCTTGGGAGACAGCTTTATTAGGCTCATGTCAGCAAGCACTTCTTGGCATCAGCAATAGTGTCTAGGTTTGACGTCTGCAAATGGGATGGATCCCCAGGTGGAGCAGTCTCTGGATGATCTTTCCTTCAATATCTGCTACACTCTTTGTCCCTGTATTTCCTTTAGACAGGAGCAATTCTGGGTTAATATTATTGTGATGGGTAGATGGCTCCATCTTTCAATCGGGAGGCCTTGCCTAACATTTGGATATGTTCTCGACAGGTTCTCTTTCCCCTTTGTTGGGCATTTCAGCTAATATCATCCCTGTTGGGGCCTTTCCTAGCATCTGGGACTTTCTGGTGGCTACACCAGTTCCCCATCCCCTCTTTCTACACACCTCAGTTCAATTTTCTGACTCTCTATACATCTCCCCTGTCTCTTCCTACACCTGATCCTGCCCTTCTTTTTTTCCCCCTCTCTCTCCTCTCTTCCTTCCAAGTCCTGCCCAACCTCTACATCTCATGATTATTTTGATTCCCCTTCTAAGTAGTACTGAAGATCCACACTTTGATCTTCCTTCTTCTTGAGCTTCATATGGCTTGTGAGTTGTATTTTGGATATTTTGAGCTTTTTTTTCCTAATATCCATTTATCAGTGACTACTACTATGTGTGTTATTTTGTAACTGGGTTACCTCATTAAGGATGATTTTATCTAGTTATATCCATTTACCTGTGAATTTCATTAAGAAGCCCCAGAGCTTCAAGAGACCAAACCACCAATCAAAGAATACATATGGAGGAACCCATGGCTTCAGGTGCATGTGTAGCATAGGATGGCCTTATCTAGCATCAATGGGAGGGGAGGCTCTTGGTCCTATAAATGTTAGATGGCCCAGCATAGGGGAATGCTAGATTGAAGAGACAGGAGTTGGGGGATGAGTGAGGGAGTACCCTCAAAGGAAGCAGGGAGGAGGGAGGATGAGATAGGGAGTGTGCAAAATGGAAACCAGGAAGGGGGATGACATTTGAAATATAAATAATTAAAGTAACCAATATTTTTTGTTAAAAAAAAATATGACCGAGGCTAGATATTTTTGTGCTTCTTTGGATAAAATGAGTTTTTAGAAAATATCATCTGTTCAAGAGCAGTTGAAAAAAGAGAATGATTTTTTCAAACTTGAGTTAAACATGTTCATTTTATTCAAGAGGTAGCTTGAACCCAACATTTGCAGTGAATGAGAATAAGATGCTCCTTGCCTGTATCAATAGCTGTAGCTTTAGTTTCACAGATTGTGTAATCCTGAAAGAATGGATACAGTAAAAACATTTTTGATGTGCTGAAGTTATATGTAACTACTTAGAATTTAAAATTCATTAACAACTTTATAAACGTTTTCACTTTGAAAAGACACATAAAAACTTATTTTTCTTTTTACTTCTTTCCTCTTGAGAAAAACTGTGAATAGTGCCTTTAGAATCTCTTAAGATTCAAAGGGCAGGTCTGTTTGCCTTTTTTTTTTTTTTTTTTTTTTTTTTTTTTTTAAATGTGTATGTGATGATATGCAAGTATGTGCAATACCTGAAAAGGCCAGAAGAGGGAGGTGCACCCAGATCTATCTTCAGAACTTCTAGAAGAGAAGCATTTCTCTAAAATGTGATTTATCTTCCTAATTTCAGCCTCTTTACAATCTTGATGAGAATTAAATTACTGGTTTTATTAACCTAATATGTACAAATATTTCAGAATCAACTCTTGGGCATGGATAAAAATTAATAAAAGTAATAAAAGTTTAAATCATTGTATAGCATCTACTCCCGTTTCTTTGTATATTACCTCAAGGATTACACAGGATATATTATGTAAATTCTCATCACGGTGGAGATGTTCTGCTGAGGTAGCCCTGTGTACAACTCTGTGAGGGGCTTCAATGTAATTCATATTTTAGAGACCATGATATAGTATCTGTGGTGTCAATAAGATTTCCTTCCATGGAAACATGCCCTGTAGGAACACAGTTGTCCTCACATGAGTCAAATAATTATTTTTGTTTTTGTTTTTGTTTTTTTTTAATTTGATAAATATATTTCTGAGACACAATTAGAAACAATTATTTTAAGGCTGTGTTGTTGCTGTTGTTATTGTTGTTGTTTTTAAATAAGTAGCAATCCAGATGTTGATAACTCTTACAAAGCAGTCTATCTGGACATATTGGTTCTGTTATACTCTCAGTGAAGATACAGCACTTGCTATGAGACGACCAGACAAAGTGAACACAAAAGGGCATTAAGCAGGCCTGTTGCAAAAGCAGCAAAGTTTATTGACTTATTTATTAAAGATAGTGCTTTATGTAGCTCAGTATGGCCTTACTCTTGCTGTAGAGTCAAGGGCGACATGAAGCCTGATCCTCCTGTCTCTGCTTCTGGAGTATTGGGAACCACAGAATTGAAACAACACTTTTGATTCAAAGTGCTTGATGAATTTTGATAATAGTTTAAGATTGTGTAAGAAAGGGATTGTCACAAAAAGATGATGAAAGTAAGCTGTTGGTCATAAGAAAAAGAAACCTTCTCAGTCTCTGTACCAGTGAACACACGTTCTAAACATTTGGCTTAGAGTACCTTCCAAAAAAAAGAAGTATAGGTTAAATGAAAGGATATGGGATCTTTTAGTAAAGGGCCAATAAAGAGCTATAACTTGCTTAGTTAGAAAAGGTGCACCTGAAAGAAATAAAAATCATGCGTCTGAATTGTCCACTAAAGCTTGACTAAGATAGCGATTCTTTGGGACAACGCAAGAAGGACAATCACATTGCATTCTCATTAGTATAAACACTGTGGTTAGTTTGATATGGTTCTGAACTCACAATATGTGTTTGAGATAGAGTGAAATGTCTTACTACACATAGTGTCTTCAATTTTCTCTTCTGCTTCTTGTCAGTTATAAACTGCATGAGCAGTCATATTTATCCCAAACATCACAGCTCCAAGCCCCTCTTCTGATTTACTGTTTACCATGCTGTAATGTGTATTGTTGCTGAAAAGATAGTATATAAAGATTTACAGAGCTTCTTTGAGAATTACTTCCTTTCTCAGCTCCCCAGGCAGCTCCTTAAATATCATAACACTAACCATATTTGTATCTGTAGTTACACAAGAAATAGAAAATATGCTTCCAGACTCAAAGGTTTGGCCCAAATAACAGCAAAAAAAAAAAATTGCAAAATCATCAAACCTGGATTTGTGAGGCACAACCTAAAAACCTCAGAAGTCTATGAGTTGCGGGATGGCATTGTCTACAGAGAAAGTCCCTGGTCAGTGAGTGCAACATAAACAGAGCCTATCCCCTTCTCAAAACTAAATAAAATGAAACTCAGAATCCCCACAAAACTACAAAAACAATAAAAAATAAATTAACTACAAAAGGAAGACTCCTTTATTTCTAAGAAGAATTCCCAGTAGTCATAAAGATCAAGTCGAATCTGCTTCTCCTTTTTCATCTCTTATCTAAGAAATGGTCTATCAAGAAATAACACAGAAATTCACAGTAATTTAAAGCACTTTGGTTAATTTTGTGTTTGATATCATGCTCCCCAGTCCTATTCATTTCCCTGTTCATTAGTATCTGTCCTCTGTTCTTACAACTTCTCTTCCCCAAAGGAAATAAAAAACAAAAATAAAAAATCAAAACAAAAGAAAACAAAGCATAGAAAACTCTCTTCATGGAAGCTATAAACTATTACAGTGTGTGCCAAAGTACACACTTTCATCTACACAGTTTTCCTCAGAAATGTATGAAATGTATGCCAAATCTGGTTGAAACCATTGGGAAGCCTCCAAGTTTCTAAGCAGAAATCAAGGAGAACTAGAGGAATTCAGGGGACTGGAGAGAGAAGAAAGGACTGGGAGTACATGGGAGAGCAAAGAGAGTGGAAAGTGCAGTTGGGAGTTAAAGTGAATGAATTGGTTAATAAACAAAAGCCAAAAGCTAACAAGAAAAGTGAAAGTAAAGAAGGCTTAGATAATCAACTGTCAGCATGCCTTTTTTCTACAAACCCTGAAACAGTAAGCTTACTCTTGACCTATTAGACTTCACAAAACAACATTTTCTGTCCACCTAAAGATACAGTCATCCTGTTAAATTGAAAACACACAGAAATGGACAGAATTTTTTTCAGTTATAGAACTGATAGAAGATTAACATTCAGAATATATAAAGAACTCAAAATCATATAAAAAATCAGATGTATTAAAAAATGGTCCTCAGACCCAAACAAAGAGTTCTCAAAAAAATACCTGACTTTATTAAAAAGAAATACCATAATTCATAGCAACTAGGGAAATGTAAGGCAAAACATATTTGAAATATTACCTTAACAAAGCCAGAAGAGCAAAAATTTACAAAGACCTACAGCAAATGATGGGGAGATGCAGGGAAAAAACCCTTCATTCACTGTTGTTGAGCCTAAAAACTGGTATAATCAGAACCAAAATCAGGATGGAAAACAAAAAACTTAAATTAGATCCAGCATACGACTCAGTTATATCAGTAATTGCTTATGCTGAAAGGACTTCACAGGATACTCCCCAGATAATTGCTTAGACATGTCCATTGCTGCTCTATTCATAGTAGCTAGGGAATAGAAATAGCCTGAATGCTCTGCAAGAAAGAAATGGAGAACTAAAGTGTGCTATAGATACATTATGATATACAATTTATGTGTAAAGAAAACTAAGATCATGAACTTTTTATGTAATTGGAAAAATATAAGAACATACTGAGATAGGTTTCCCAGAGGTAACATTTTCTATGTCATCCAAAGCTCCAAGTTGTAAATCTTCACATGTGAACACATTTTCTAGAATAACTACAGAAACAAGAAAAATAAATTGGGACCATTGCCAGATGGTTGGTTTGCAAAGCAAAGAGAAAAGAATGTAGTTGAGTACATGTAGATTAAAATAACTTTTACCATCTGTGCTGACAATTTTCCACCTATGGGTCAAAGTCTAACAAAAAGTCCAGTATCATACATGAGAAGTCCTCTTTTAAGTTGAAGGTCATGTTTATTCATGAAATATCCAATGGGTACTATCTATTGCTATTATTCTTGATAGTCCCCCAGAGATCAAATGTAAGTCCTTATTACTGAACACACTTTGAACTTTGGAAACAGAGCTCTAGGTCTCTCAGATGGAACTGACCTGAGTGCCTCTTCCCTATGGCTTAGCTTTTATGGAAGCAGAAGGTACCAAAGAAACTTTCAAACAAAGGATGTGTGATAGTTTGTACATGCTCATCCCAGGTAGTGGAACTATTAGAAAGAGGGGCCCTGTTGGAGTAGGTACGACCTTGTTGGAGTAGGTGTGTCACTCTGAGTGTGAGCTTTAACACCCTCATCCTAGTTCCCTGGAAGCCTGTATTTTGTTGGCAGCCTTCAGATAAAGATGTAAAACTCTCAGCTCCTCCTGCACCATGCCTGTCTAGATGCTGCCTTGTTCCTACCTTGATAAAGGACTGAATCTCTGAACCTGTGAGATAACCCCAATTAAGTGTTATCATTTATAAGACTTGCTTTGATCATGGTATCTACTCACAGCAGTAAAACCCTTGCTAAGACAGGAAGTAAAGAACATTTTCCTTCCAAGCCATGGCGTCAATGAATTGCAATGAGAAGCATAGCATGATAACCCTAAGAGTATAGCAGTGGCTTTTGTATCTGTATCTCAGCAGCAACCAAAGGATCTCTAATTATACTTTATACCGGCTTAGCAAAAGGGAAACAATTATTTTTACTGGAAATCTAGCCAATTACCCTGGGCTAGTGAAGTCATGGATCTTAGAGGGAAATCTAAAACTACCAGTTTCCTAAAACAGCATAATTCTTAACAATAATCTAGACTTTTTTTTTTTTATATTTGCAGAATTCACATACCAATGTGGATCCATAAAGCTCAAGAGCCTTCAACCCTACACAAAAACTATAGGAAACTAAAGAAATATTTTTTCAGAGAAGAACAAATGAATTGTCATGCAATGTCAAAATATTCAACCCTGAAAACATATATACAAGTAATCGTATAAGTTATATTTATAAAGTTATGTTTATGCATATATGCAAGAAAACATAATAGCAAGTTATGAATCGTTTATGAACTTGAAAGACTAGGGAATGTTATATGTGGTGGTTTAGAAGGAGGAAAAAGAAGAGATAAAGGATGCAGTTATCTTGCAATCTTAAAAATATAAAAAAATATGACTGTAAAATCAATAAAAACTTTTAAAAAATAATTACAGACCTAATTTAGAACAACATATAATTTTTAATAAGTGAATTTTAACCAAGACTTGGTTTAAAGGAACACATTTACACAAATACAATAAGATTGCTGAGTGGGTAATAGTATTTGTTGGTCTTGCAGAGGACTGAGGTTCAATTTCAACCACCCACACGGTATCTCACAATCAACTGTATATCCAGTTCCAGGGAGACATGACATTGCTTCTTGCCTCCACAATATTACATTTAAGAGGTCACAGTCATGCATTCAGGCAATTCATTATAAATTTTTAACTTGTTAGTGATTAATTGTGAGAGTCATATCATGCACCCCAATCCCATTCATCAACCTGACCTTTCATATCTGCCCTCTGTTCTTTCAGCTTTCCATCCTCAAAGGAAATAAAAAACAAAATAAACAAACAAAAAAAAAAAAAAAAAAAAAAAAAAAAAAAAAAAAAAAAAAAAAAAAAAAAAAGAAAGAAAGAAAGAAACAAAGCATACAGTATTCTCTTCCGGGAAGCTGTAGAGTATTGCAGTGTGTGTCACAGTATACCATTTTGTCCAAACATCTTTCCTTACAAATATGTATTGCAATGAATCAATTGTTTTATTTGAAGCCTCTAGCTTCTGCTGAACCATCAATACTGGATCCTCACCAGGACTCCTCTTGGGTATCCTGTTATCTTATGTTGTAGAAATCCTCCTACAGCTTTGATTCTGCAAGGCTGGCTCTTTCACTTGTTACAAGAGTTGATATATGAGGGATATTTTGAAGTGAGTCTACTCAAATCCTTGTATCTGGACCTAGATGCAAGCTGAATTGGTGCACCTTCAGGCTTTCCCTCCCCAACACGACCAGCACAAGCTCTCAAGCATTACCCAGGCTAGCTCAGTCCTGAAGCTGGTAGGGGTCTGGTCAGCTCTCATGCTCTTGGAGGCTGACTTACCTGTACACACATCACCAGAAAGGCAATACACACACGCACACACACACACACACACACATACACGCACACACACATACA
>NW_022196891.1:7130274-7199330 GCF_008632895.1 Mastomys coucha
ACACACACACGCACATGCACACATACACACATGCACACACACACATACACACACACATACACACACACACGCACACACACACATACATGCACACACACACACATACACACACACATACACACACACACACACATGTATGTGTCTTAAAAATAAAGTGAACTAACAGGAAAATAAACTAAAATAAATAATCCCTTTTATTTTAAGACCTCTGAGTTTTCAGGCAGATAGTATATCTACTCATTCATTAATTTGAGATTAAATTTGGAAATTGCAACCTGTCTCAGGTTATGGTACCCTTTTCAGAGGAATGCTCATCTTCCACATTGTACCATGATTGTAACATGTATCAACCCTATCAATCTTGTAGCCATGGGCCTGATAATACATCATCTGATGTTACCAGCTTTTTAAGTTAAACCAAGCTGCAGATGTTCAATAAACAGGTTTTATTCGCCTGGTCACAGAGTGAGTCCTCAGCATCATAACTTAATTCTTCTTAACACATTTGTATCCTTTAATTGCATATGGACATGCATGTTAAACAGCAAATGCTTGATGTAATTCTAAATATTAAGAAGAAAAACATTTTAAAAATAGTTTCCATATTTTTTACTAAGTGATAATTACTGCAATGTAATTAAGGTTAAGCATTGCTGACACTGTAGCACTCAATAAAAATTGGGAGGAGAAGGTGATGATTTTGCTTATTTAAATATCAGGGGAAGTTTAATTTGTTAGTTTTGACAGGAATGGAAATGAGTGCAGTCATCATAGAAGACAACAGAGTCATTCAGCAGAATAATACATATAGAACTATTTTAATCCCATTATGGATTAAATACACAAAAGAATTAAAACTAGTGTGTTGAAAAGTTTTTTTCTTTTGGGTGGTAGAGCACAGAGGTCCTTGTGTGTCTCAAAGGGCCAGAGGTTGTTAATATCCTTGTGAACTTTGTTCTATCTTCAAGATTGAGTCCAGAATAGATGCTGCCCAAAGATGGCACATGCATGTTATCTATGGAATAAATCATAGAAGAAGTCACATGTACTTTGAAAAAAAATCCATTATAATGATGTGTTAAGCTTTACTGTGCACACAGGTTTGTGTTACATCAGGAGATTATTTTTTAAATTTTATTTAATCTTTTCTCCCCAACCTGGTTCACCCTATGATTGTTTCACATCCCATACCTCTTCCCACTATCTCCATGAGGATGTCACCACCCCCCAATCCCCACCACACCAGACTTCCCCTCTCCCTGGGGAAGTCTTCTCCTCTAATTTCTTCAGGGTTAGGAGCATCTTCTCTGACTGAGTTTAGACCCGGCAGTCCTCTGCTATATATGGCTATATATGTGTTTGGGGCCTCATATCAGCTGGTGTATGTTGCCCAGTGTATTAGTAATCTCAGGGATTCAGATTAGTTGAGACTGTTGGTCCTCCTACAGGGTCCCCTTCCTCCTCAGCTTATTCCAGCTTTTCCTAAATTCAACCACAGGGGTCAGCAACTTCTGTCCATAGGTTGGGTGCAAATATCTGCATCTGAATCTTTCAGCTGCTTGTTGGGTCTTTTGGAAGGCAGTCATGATAGACCTCTTTATGTGAGCACACCATAACTTTAGTAATAGTGTCAGACCTGGGACCTCCCCTTGAACTACATCCCAATTTGGACCTCTCACTGGATCTCTTTTTCCTTAGGCTCTTCTCCATTTTTGTCTCTGCAGTTCTTTCAGACAGGAACAATTGTGGGTCAGAATTTTTGACTGTGAGTTGGCAACCCCATCCCTCACTTGATACCCTGTTTGAATGCTGTAGGTGGGCTCTACAAGTTCCCTCTCCCCACTGTAGGTCATGCCATCTAAGGTCCCTACCTTTGAGTCCTGAGGGTCTCTGACTTCACAGGTCTCTGGTACATTTTGGAGGGTCTTCCTACATCCTGCTTCCTGAGATTGCCTGTTTCCATTTGTTCACCTAGCTCTCATGGATTCAGTCCTGTTCTCTCCACCCAATACCTGATCATGTTGCCCTTTTATGGTATATGGGTTTAATGTTGTTTTTCTTGTTACTGAAGACCAGCCTTAAGCCATGATGATCTGATGGGATGCAAGGAATATTTTCAGTCTTGTGTATTGGTTGAGGCTTGTTGTGTGACCAATTATATGGAAAATTTTGGATAAAGTACCATTCCATGAGATGGTGAGAAGTTACATTCTTTTGTTTTAGAATGAAATGTTCTTTAGGTATATGTTAAATCCATTTTCTTCATAACTTTTGTTAGTTTCACTGTTTCTCTGTTTAGTTTCTGTTTCAATGACCTGTCCATTAGTGATAATGGGGTGTTGAAATCTCCCATTATTATTGTGTGTGGTTCAGTGTGTGTTTTGAGCTTTAGTGAAGGCTCTTTTGTGAATGTGGGTGTCCTTGCATTTTAGGCATAGATGTTCAGAATTGATACTTTCCCTTTGATGAATATGAAGTGTCCTTCTCATCTTGCTTGATAAATTTTTGGTTGAAAGTCTATTTAATTGGCTATTAGGATGGCAACTCCATTCTTGTTTCTTGGGACCATTTGCTTGGAAGAACTTTTTCTAGCCTTTAACTTTGAAGTAGTGTCCATCTTTCTTATTGAGGTGTGTTTCTTGTATGCAACCAAATTCAGGATCCTGTTTGCATATCCAGTCTGCTAGGTCATTTCTTTCTATTGGTTAAATTGAGTCCACTAATATTGACAGATGTTAAAAACAGAAGATTTTTGTTTGCTTTTGTAGGTGTTATAATGTACATGTGGTTCTTTCCTTTTGGCTTTGTTGTGAGATGTTTAATATCTTGTCTTTTCTTTTGTGGAGGTTGGAGTTTTGTGAGTTGGAGTTTTCCTTCTAGAATCCTCTGTAGGGCTAGACTGGTAGATAGATACTGTTTTAATTTGATTTTGTCCTGGAATATTTGGGTTTCTCCATCTATGGTAATTGAGAGTTCTGGCATTTGTGTTCTCTTAAAAGTCTGCATGACCTAGGATCGGGCTCTTCTTTCTTTTAGTGTCTCTGTTGAGAAGTCTGGTGTAATTCTAATAAGCCTGTCTTTATAAGTTCATTTGACTCTTTTCCCTTGCAGCTTTTAATATTTTTTGTTGTTGTTGTTCTGTACATTTAGTGCTTTGATTATTATACGGCAAGAGGATTTTCTTTTCTGGTCCCATTTATTTGGTGTTCTATAGGCTTCTTGTACATTTACAGTTATTTCTTTCTTTAGGTTTGGGAAGTTTTCTTCTATGATATTATTGAAGATATTTTCTGACCCTTTGAGCAGGGAATCTTTGCTCTGTTCTATTCATTTTAGCTTTAGGATTAGACTTATCATTATGTCCTGCATTTTCTGGATGTTTGGGTTAGGAGTTTTTTAATGTTTTAAATTTTATTTGACAGTCATGTCAATCTCTTCTAAGGTATCTTTTGCAACCTGAGATTCTCTCTTCTATCTCTTATATCTTCTTGGTAATGTTTACATCTGTAATTCCTGACCTCTTTCCTACATTTCCCATTTCCAGAGTTGCCTCCGTTTTTGCTTTCTTTATTGTTTCTACTTTATTGTTTTAGGTCTTAGACTGCTTTATTCAATTCCTTCACCTATTCTATTGTGTTTTCCTATATTTATTTTAGGGATTTATTTGTTTCTTCTTCAACAGTGTCTACCTCTGTTTTCCTGTACTTCTTTCAGTCCTCCATAAAGAACTTAATTATCTTCATGAGATAGGATTTTAAGTCTGATTCCTGATTTTCATGTGTGTTGGTATATTCAGGGCTTACTATGGTGGGAGAAATGGGTTCTGGTGATGCCCATATATATATTGGCTCCTATTGCTTATGGTCTTTCACTTGCCTCTCATCATTTGGTTATCCCTGTTGTTTGCTGGTCTGGGTGACTGTCTGGGACCCACCTCTTTTGTCTTTGGGTTGCTTTAGGTCTCCTGGTAGGTCTGTGGCTCTGGCTGTGTCAGACCTCTGGTGTGGCCTTGCAATTGTGGGGTCTTAAGAGGGGCAGAGAAGTTTCTGATCTGTTGCCCTGGATGAAGTAGATCTCCTTGGAGGCCTTCAGACTACTCAGTCTTCAGATCAGCAGACAAGCAAGCTGTTGCTCTATGTGTAGCTGTTCTCCTAGGTGGTCTACAGACCCTGGTTTCTGTTTCCCTGTGTGCAGCAGAACTCCAGGGAGGCTTTCAGACTGTTGAGTCAGTTGCCCTGCATGCTGTGGGGCCCCTGGAAGGTCTTCAGACTCTGGTGTCAGTTACTTAGATGCCTTTTGTGTAGCTGAACTCCTGGGATGTATTCAGGCTGTGGTGTCTTCAGGGGAGCAGACTAGCTGGTGATCTGACTGGCAGCAGACTAGCTTGGTAATCTGCCCTTGCAGAAGGTGCTAGCCAGAAGAACCACGAGATTGTTTTTCCCCCAAACATTATAAAGTCTTTCATTTGAATATGTCTAAATTAAAGTACCTGCTATCAGACTCTAGAAGTGCTAACCAATACTGGTTACTAAGCCATGGTAAACTGGATTTCCTTCTTGTCTAACATGAATCAACACTCTGCTGATCTGGTACTTGCCATGACATACCACATTTCTTGGGATGATGAAGCATATTTTGGGGATATACCCAAGAGTGGTATAGCTAGGTTTTCATGTAGAACTATTCCCAATTTTCTAAGAAACCACTACCAGATTTCCAAGGTGGTTGTACAAGTTTGCATATCCACCAGCAGCACTTGTTGCACATCCTCACCAGAATGTGCTATCCCTTGAGGGTTATGATCTTAATTTTTCTGATGGGGGCCTAAAATGGAATCTCAGAGTTGTTTTGATTTACATTTCCATGATGACTAAGGACATTGAACATTTCTTTAAGTGTTTCTGGGCTATTAGAGATTCCTTTGCTGCGAATTCTGTTTAGCACTTTGCCTGTTTTTTAACTGGTTATCTGGATGAATTTGTGTGTAACTTCTTGAGTTCTTTATAACTTTTAGATATTAGCCCTCTGTCAGATGTAGGGTTGTCATAGATCCTTTCCCAATCTATTGGTTTCTGGTTTGTCCTATTGACAATGTATCAGGATTTATGTTATATCCTTGATCCATTTGCACTTGAGTTTTGTGCAAGGTGATAAATATACATCTATTGGCATTCTTCTACATGGAACTGATGGTTAAACCATCAACATTTGTTGAAGATGCTTTAGAAGAGGGAATAAAATAGTGCTAAATGGCAGATGGTGGGAGTGAAGGAACTGGGAGAGAGAAGGGTTGAGGAGCGGAATAGGGGGTGTTTCAGGGTCAGTGGTAGGGAAGCAGTAGAAGGATGGCCAGATAGCAATTAGAATGAATGGAAATCTGCAGTTGATGGGAATGAAGATGAAGAGAGCATCTTCTGATGAGACAGATGCACGGGAAAAGGGAGGCACTCAATAATCAATGGGGTATAATTAGCTCACAGTATTGGTGATATGGAACCTGGAGAGGCTACCTCCTGTCACCAGGTCTGCACTGCAATGGAGCAATAGTGAAATCAACCCACCCACAAAACTTATCCTATTCTTAACCCCCAATTTATCCTGTCTAAAAGGAATGTAGGCATGCTGAATAGAGCAAAGACTTAGGGAATGGCCAGTCCAACTTGAGACTCATCCCATGGGCAAGCACCTATCCCTAACATTACTGATTATACACTACTATACTTGTAGAGAGGAGTCTAGCATGGTAGTCCTGTGAGAGGCTTCACCCAGCAGGTGGCTAAAATAGATTCAGACACCCACAGCCAAACAGTGGATGGAGCTTGTGGAATCTTATTGAAGACTAGCAGGAAAACTATGACCCCTAAGGGGATAGGAACTCCATAGGAAGACCAATAACTCAAGTAACCTGGACTTTTGGGGCTCTCAGGGACTGAACAACCAACCAAAAAAAGGGCTGGACCTGGGCCTTCCAGCACACATCATGCAGATGTAAAACATGGTCTTCATGTGGATCCTAAACATCTGGAGGAGGGACTATCCAAAAAGGGGTTGCCTGTACATGGACATCTTCTTCTAGCTGGATTGTATTTTCTGGGCTCAGTGGGAGAAGATGTATAAAGCCACACAGACTTGATGTGACAAAGTGGGGGAATGTTCAAGGGTACATCTCAGAAGAGAAGAAAAGGGGTGCCACACCCACTCATTTACTCCAATTAAGTCTGCAATACTGGGGGTAAAAGCCTGATGGCAGACAAGAGGCTTTATGACTTCAAAGGGAGTTTGTGCCTCCTGGGTATTCATTCAGTCAGTCGTTGGTATCTCCTAACTCAGACATGTTCCAGATTAGTCTTTCCAATCATCAACACACCTTCTTATTTAGGCATAAAGGTACCCCAAGAAATGATTCGTAAATGGCTAAGATTGGACATTGTTTCCTGGCCAGCACAATGTTCCAATATGTCCTAGTTTATTTCCAAGCTGTCCTTAGCTTGGAATTTCTCACAAGGAATCAGCCTTATCGGGCAGGATGTCTTCAGAATTAGCAACAGAGGTCAGGCACCATTGCTTACTCTTAACATAGAATTCTCAGGGCAGTCCCACAGAAGACAGAACTGTTTTACATACCGGAGAGTAATCAAAGGGCTTCCCTCACTTAAGGGCATTAGTAGGAACTGTAGGATCGGAACTTCCTGGTGCTTGCCTCCAGCAGACCCAGAGAATTAGCATGGGAATACCAAAATAGCCCCAGAGGAGAGGGCACCACTGCTCTTCTACCCACTTCACACCTGGATACCTGATCCTACTGACCTTGATGTGACTGTCACCTGCCTACGTGACTTTTGTCATTTGCCCTGTTTTCTGTATACCATGTAAGCCTGGATTTTACTTTGTGCAGGGGTACTTAGACTGGAACTAGAACTTAGATGGACTAGGACTTAGATTCATGCAGTCTGCGCTTGGATCCAGGGGTACAGCACCTGTCCAGAAGAGGTGGCTGCTTTAGACCCAGTGTGTTTTAGATGGCCTCAGATGTACCTCAACCGCTGAGCTGCTAGATTTATCATTTCTCGTTTGCAATGACTGTAAAAACCTCATGCCATTTTAAAGAAATACATTCAAATTCAGCATTCCCTTACTCTGTCTGTCATTTGTTGAATTGTTGTGCACCTGACCAGAACACTCATCCCATGGAAAACGAGGCCCCTGCAACAAACTCGGTCCATGGCAGCGGGGGTATTGTAGAAGGATTGTGGAAAGAGCTGACTAGGAGGAAGAAAATAAGTGGGATGTGAAGTGAATAATTTAATAATTTTAAAATATTAAAAATCAATCATAATATTAACAAATGAGCCACTAGAAAATACCCAGGATAATAGTTCCTTTCTGTAAAGTACAACAAATGCTTGGAGATTTCCTCTTTTATAAAAGGTCTAAAGATTAAAAAATAAGCGAATAAATAAATTCCATTGTATATGTGAACTAGACACAGCCTCAGAGCAAATCATGTAAGAACAATGTTTTCATTTCATCTCATGGAGTCGAGACATATCTTTACACAGCCTAAGACTGTGGAGTAGGACAGACAACCAGAGATGAATCTCCTGGCTTAGAAGTTGATTTTAACAATAGACAATTTTGTTTCTTATGTTAGAAATCATGCTGAGAGAATTTTAATGTGACCAAGGTGGTATAATGTGCTCATGAAACTCTAAGGCTCTTTTTCACATTTGAATATGAAAGCTGGACTTGGTGGAACAGGCTTGTAAGAAAGCAACTTGAAATTTTTGAGAATTGATTATGGAAGAAAGTGATATTTCCTACTCTAATGTGCTCATTTTGACTTTGGCCTGTTGAAAGTAGGGAAATATTGACAAAGACTTTCAAAACAGAATGATATTAGTAAAGTCACAATTTTTCTAATACCTTGCTTTTCAGGAAATGCATAAGTAGATTTGCATAGGCTTGTGGGAAACTTAATAGCAAAATAGTAAATCCTTAAAGCCACTCTGCCTCAATGAAATGGATGCTTTGTGCAAAGATAGAAAGTAGGACACATGGAATACATGGGGGTTAGATTTTCTGAACTCCTGGCTAATTGCTTATGGTGGTGTTATCTGGGCAAACTCCAAACTCAGCCTTCCCATGTCTGATGCCCAACTCATTTCTGTCTTGTTGATTGCTGCACAATTCTCTTTGGTTGGTTCTACTTCCTGTTTGAAGCTTTCTTCAATAGTTATTCCAAAGCTCTGGTATTAAGAATATCTTAGAATCTCCAAGGTAGCTTCTATATTAAAGCTTTTTGGTCCAATGTCTTGGATCCAGTTATGATTGCTTGGACTCCTCCAAAGGCCTTGGATCACTTCTCAAGGTCTGCCCTTTGGTTGACTCTACTCCATTGCTATTGCTGTTCTTGGTAATCATCTCATGGCATTGGCATCAGCAATTACCTAGAGTCTGCTGCAACTAGGCTTCATCAGTAGGTTCTCATAGGCTATGTTCATGGTACCAAGCCTCAACATACTTGGAAAACCACTTCAGTCATGAGCTGTCAACTGCAACTGGTACTGCACATTGACCAATGGCCTTATATGGCCTCTGAAAGTTTAAAACCTCAGCTGCTCTCCCTGACTACTTCTTGTCTTCAAAACCAGTACCACCTGATAGAGTCTTACATATTACCAAGTCTAGCTGCAGCACCAGGGACCATCTTGACCATCTCTGGAAAATAGGTTTTTGTGCTCCCAGAAAACACTTCTCAGAAGAATTCACTTCAATGATGCTTGTCTTTTCTTAACCACTGTTAATTTCTTAGCTCCATCTAAAAAGCATCAATTGTCTCAGTAGCCCATTTTATTCTTGACTCAAAATCATTGATGAGTTGCTGAATTTGCTACTTGCTGTAACTGAATCATGGCCCCATTGTTCTATTACAACTGTCATTGTCTAGGTTTGGTTGTCCTGGTACTTGCTTTTTAAACTGGGCTTGAACTCCATATGTATGACTCTGTCTCCTGAGTCTAGGATTAAAATCCTATACTATCACATCTTGACCTAAACTTTTTCTACTTGGCACTAGCTTTATACCAGCCTTGTCTCAAACTCAGAGATTTGCTTGTCTCTGTCTCCTGGGATTAAAGGTGTATACCACTGTGCCTTGGCCTAAACTTATCATGGAACAGATTGCTCAAGATCCAGATTAAAACCTTGTGTCTACTATTTCTGGACTGTAGTTCATTCTAGGTTAAAAGTGATAAGTAAAGTCTGTAGGCCCATACTAATATTCTTTTGCTTTGAAAACTTTTCTGCTAGGCCCACACTATTCACATCATACTCAGAACCAATGTATTCCATATTCTTACTAGGATGGTCCATTAAGGTCCACTTAAAACATTCCATGGCTCCCCCAATCTGAAGTCCCAAAATCCATTTCTCCAAATAAAAGCAGGTTATGGCTTAGCCCTATTACATGAATACTTAACTCCCAGTACCAAATTCTGTCTTAGTTAGGTTTCCATTGCTGTGAAAAGATACCATGATCAAGTCAACTCTTGTAATGGAAAACATTTAATTAGGATTAACTTACATGCTTAGAGGTTCAGTTCATTATCATCATAACAATAAGCATGGCAGCATACAGGCAGGTGTGGTACTGGAAAAGGAGCTGAGAGTTCTACATCAAGTTCAGAAGGCAAATGACAAGACTGACTTTTCCACACTAGGCAGAGATTCAGTCCCATTGCCATTGTGACACACTTCCTCCAACAAAGCTAAACCACCATTACCACCTCTTATGGCCTAACCATATTCAAACCACTACAGTGATCAAGAATTTGAAAAAGCTTAATTAAATTACAAAAAAGCTGGATTTTCTTTTATTTTTTATATGAAATAAGACAGTTGTAATAGTTATAAAAAATCTTTCCTCAAATATTTATTTTTAAAACCTAGAGCAATGTAGCACAGGCAAATCTCTAGACAAACATAAATGTACTTATGTGGTTAACCTATGTACTTAAACCCTATGTACTTAAACACTTTGAATTTGTTTATTTTTATTCTTAGGAATATATATATATATAATTTATTTTGGTCCTTCTCATCCTTCATGATTTATTTCTTCTCCTCCTCCTGAATAACTTCTTACCAACAAACCCTTTTCTACTTTCATGTACTTAGTATTTGTGTCTGACCACTAGTTTATATAGGGTTGCCTGCATAAATGTTGATCAGAGCTTTCTTACTGGAGCTTAGACAACTTATCAGTGGATCCACCACTGAAGTTATTAATGACTTTTCTGTTCTAGTTTGGTTCTTTGTTTCTGTGACAAAAGACAGATGAAAAGAAATGTATGGGGAAAAGGGTTTATTTGGGTTATAGGTTACAGTCCTTCAAGAAGGAAAGGCAAGTTGATAAATTGAACCACCCCCCCCAAAAAAAAACTCAGAAAAATGCTGATTAGTCACTTGTTTTCTCCTTGACTTTAGCAGTTACATCTCCCAACTACCCCATATCATTTGGCCAGGGTAATACCACCTGAAGTGGGATTCACCTTCTAGACTCAATTATCTCTAAAAAATGACCCCTAGACATATCTAGGAGCCAACCTTATAGATGCAGTTTCTGAAATCAGATTTCATCTTCTCAGGTGTGTCACATTGACAACTGAAGTTAACTACTTACTTTCAGTTGTCCCCCAGGAGTGCTGAGGCATTGTGTGACCTTTCTCACTTTAATGAAAAATTGTTGATGGACCCAAAATTATTCAAGTTCTATGTAGCGACCAGAGGTTCCCCTTCTGAGGATTTATGAGCACCTTGGTCTTGCCATTTCCAGAAGGAAGGGTTTTGCAGCAGTGTTTTCCAACTTCTTGGTCTTATAACACTTTTTCTTCTCTAAATGCTGCAGACTCCCTTTCTTCTCCAATACTATACCCAAAAGATCCCAGAGATTTTCTCCAACCTTTCTGTGTCCAACTAATTCCAGTATCTCAGTCTCCAACACCAGAAGGCATTTCATGAAAACAAAAACAAACAAAAAGAAAAGAAAAGAAAAGAAAAGAGAAAGAAAGAATGAAAAAAATAAAACAAAATATACCACAAAAAACCCAAACAAACAAATAAACAACCCACTAAGCAGACCATAGGAACAAGTAACCTATCTGAAGACACCAACTATTTCCTCCTCTTCTCCAAACCCAGTCCCCTAGTCTCATCTCTTTCTCTACATCAGAACATACACTGCAGCCTTCAATATTTCTAGGCCTACATCTCTTGTGGATCCTATATACATCTCCCATTCTAACCTGTCTCCCCATGTATTACTTTATCCCAGTCCTAAAACAGAAGAGATACTTTCTGTTAACTCACAGACTACTCCTGTTTAGAAAACAGGCAATCTATCTAGAGATCTTGTCCTCAGCTTGTCTTTCTCTGGATCCAAGGCCCCAGTTTTATTCCCAGTCCTATAGCAGACTCTCTGGGTTGACCTCTCTTTACTGTTTCTCTCCATTCCTAGGAGATGAAGTAAGCAGATCCTAGTCAAATGTTCTGTTCTCCTACATTCTGGAATCCATTTAGACCAGTAGCATATAGCAATTTCTAAGATTCCAAATAACCAGAATTGTATTATAAATTGAATCCGAAGTAGCTACAATTGTCTGGTTCAAAGAAAAATTTTTACAGGCAACACAGAGACATCACACTTCTCAAAAATCCAGAAAACAGAAACCAAGGAAAAACACATATATACAACAAAGACAAAGTCAGGAATCAGCAAGTAGACCTATATTCATCCCAGTCACAAATGCCTAAATGGTAGCATAAAAGTACAATCAATATTGCATTGACAGTATTGACTGAACAATATGACTACACTAGAGCCCAGTTATCCTACCACTGAAAGCACTGTATATTGCAACCAACAACGTGAAATACAAAAAAAGAAACCTTAAAACTGCCAATGTGAAGCTGAAAGAGATCTCTAAGAGTCAGTTAATAAGTACCTTAAATAGCTGGCAAGCACCTAAAGAAATGTTCAACATCCTTAGTCCTCAAGGAAATTATTGGTGGGATTGCAAGCTGGCACAACCACTCTGGAAATCAGTCTGGCAGTTCCTCAGAAATTTGGACATAGTACTACCTGAGAACCCAGCTATACCACTCCTGGGCATATACCCAGAAGATGCTCCAACATAGGACACATTCTCTACTAAATTTATAGCAGCTACATTTATAATAGTCAGAAGCTGGAAACAACTCAGATGTCCCTTAGCAGAGTAATGGATACAGAAAATGTGGTACATTTATATAATGGAGTGCTACTCAGCTATTAAAAACAATGACTTCATGAAATTCACAGACAAATTGGTGGAATTTGAAAATTATCCTGAGTGAGGTTAACTCTGTTACAAAAGAACACACATGGTATGCACTCACTGATAAGTGGATATTAGCCCAAAAGCTCAGAATACCCAGGATAAAATTCACAGGCCATATGAAGCTCAAGAAGAAGGAAGACCAAAGTGTAGATGCTTCAGTGCTTCCTTAGAAATGAGAACAAAATACTCACCAGAGGAAATATGGAGACAAAGTATGGAGCAGAGACTGAAGGAAAGGCCATCCAGAGACTGCCATACCTGCGAACCCATCTCATACAGCCACCAAATCTGTACTCTATTGTACTCTATTGTGGATGCTGAGAAGTGCTTGCTGACTGGAGCCTGAGATGGCTGTCTACTGAGGCTCTGCCAGAGCCTGACAAATACAGAGGCAGATAGTTGCAGCCAACCATTGTACTGAGTGAGGGGTCCCTGATAGAGGAGTTGAAGAAAGGAATTAAGGAGCTGAGGGGTTTTGCAGTCCCATGGGGGAAGCAACAGTACCAACTGGCCAGATCCCCTGGAGCTCCCAGGAACTGGACCACCAACCAAAGAGTACACATGGAAGGAACCATGGCTTTCGCCTCGTATGTGGCAGAGAATGGCCTTGCTGGACATCAGAGAAAGGAGCTTTCCTTGGCTGTGTGGGGTTCAATGCCCCAGTGTAGGAGAATGCCAGGTCAGGAAGGCAGGAGGGGGTAGATGGGTGGGGAAGCACCCTCATAGAGACAGGGGGAGGGAGGGATGGGATAGGAGGTTTCCGGAGGGGAGACCTGAAGAGGGGATTTTGAAATGTAAATAAAGAAAATATTACATAAAAAAGAAAAAAGACAACACAAACATCAAAAGAAAATAAATTGTTCAAGACATGAAAATAAAATTGGAATCAGTAAAGAAAGCACAAACTGAGGTATTTTTGGAAATGAAAAATTTAGGAATTCAAAGAGGGAATACAAAGGCAAGTTTCAGCACCAAACTGAAGTAGAAAAGGTTATCTTAGATGCTGAAAATGATGAAGGAAATGGATATGTTGGTCAAAGAAAATGTTAAATTTAAGAAAAACAAAACAAAACAATAACCACAAAGGATGAAAAAGGAAAAAACAAACAAATTCCTGACACAAGCTCCTAGGAAATCTGTGACAATATGAAAAGACCAAACGTAAGAATATATAAAAAGAAGAATCTCAGCTCAATGTTCCAGAAAACATTTTCAGCAAAATTACAAAAGAAACATCTTCTAATCTAAAGAAAATGCCAATAAAGACATAACAAAATTACAGAATACCTAGTTGTCTGCATCAGGAAACACACACACACACACACACACACACATACACACACACACACACACACATACACACACACACATACACACACACACACATACACACACAAAGAAGAAAAAGAAAAAGAAAGAAAGTAAACCTTCCCTCACCACAAATATCAAAACACTAAGTGTAGAGAACAAATAAAAGATATTAAAAGCTGTAAGGGAAAATGAGAAAATAATAAAGACCAACCTAGTAAAACTATACCTGATTTCTTGATGGAGAATCTAAGACCGGAAGGTTTAGTGTAGATGTACCGCAGACTCCAAGATACACAGTAAAACTTTCAATCATCATAGATTAACAAAAGTAGCTATTACAGGATAAAGTCACATTCAAGCAATATCTATCTACAATTGCAGCAGTACAGAATGTAGTAGAAAAAAAAAAAAAAAACAACCCAAGGAGTTTAACTTTCTACACGAAAGCACAAGGACTCAATATACTACACCAGCAAAATCTAAAGAATGGACTCACACACACACACAAACACAAACACACATAGGTATATTAAAACAGTCACACAAACACACTACCTGTCTGCTGCCCCCCAAAAAGAACAGGAATAAATATCTTTGAATAACAATGGTTTGAACTCCTCAATTAAAGGTCACAGTCTAACAAAATGGATGAAAAACAGGATCATTCTTCTGCTGCATAAAAGATGCACACCTGAATATTAAGGAAAAAAATAACCTCAGAGTAAATGTTTCTAAAAATGTTTTGCAACTAAATGGATGTTAGAAGCAGCCTGGAGTAGATGACACACCAGAATTAATCACAGAAGATGAGAAAGGAGACTTCATACTGAAGAATGACAAATTTACCAAGCTAATGTTTCTATTCATTTTGTATTAATTAATCATTTTATTTGTTTACATTTCAAATGTTATCCCTATTTCCAGTGTTCCAACCATGAACCCCCAACCCCATGACCCTTGCCTTTCCTTCTAAGCCACTCTCCTACCCACTCCTGCCTCATCTCTTTAGCACACTGCTTCTCTGGGACATCAAGCCTCCACAGGATGAAGTGTCTCCCCCCCCCCCCCATGCCAGATTTGGCAGTCCTTTGCTACATAAGCAGCGGGAACCACGGACCAGTCTATGTATATACTCTTCGGTTGGTGGTTTAATTCCTTGGAGCACTGAGTATGGTTAGTTGATACTGTTGTTCTTTCTATGGGGTTGCAATCCCCTTCAGCTCCTTCAGTCCTTTGCCTATTTCTTCTAGTGTGGTCTCTGGTCTCAGGCTAATTGTTGGCTGTGAATACTTGCATCTGTTTTAGTCAGGTGCTGGAAAAGCCTCTCTGAGGACAGCCATACCAGGCTCCTGTCTGCAAGCACAGCTTAGCATCAGCAATAGTGTTGGGGTTTGGTGTTTGCTGGTGGAATGGATTGCACGGTGGGACAGTCTCTGGATGGCATTTCCTTCAGCCTCTGCTCCAGTTTTGTCCCTGCATTTCCTTTAACATGTTTCCTAAACACAAGGGTACCCACATTTGTAAAAGAAACATCATTAAACTTAAAAACCACACTGACCTTCACACATTTGTAGTGGAAAATTTCTGTAACCTGCTCCGACCAGTGAACCATCCAGTCACAGTGAGGTCATCCAGATGCAATTTCTTGTATTGGATATTTTCTTTATTTACATTTCAAATGTTATACACGTTCCTGGTTTCCCTTTCTCCTAGAAACACCCTATCACATCTTTCCTCCCCCTGCTTCTATGAGGATGTTCCTCTACCCAATCACCCATTCCCACCTCCCCACTCTCAGGTCCCCTACACTGGGGCATCTATCAAGCCTTCATAGGACCAAGGACCTCTCCTTCCATTGGTGCATGAAAAGGACATCCTATGCTACATACAGAGTTGGACCCATGTGTAATCCGTTGTTGATGGCTTTGACCATGGAAGTTCTGGAGGATCTGGTTGGTGATATTGTTGTTTTTCTTATGGGGTTGCAAACCCCTTCAACTCCTTCAGTCCCATCTCTAATTCCTCTATTAGGGACCCTATGCTCAGTCCGATGTTGGCTGCTAACATCTGCCTCTGTATTTGTAAGGCTCTGTCAGGGTTTCTATGGAGACAGCCATATCAGGCTCCTTTCAGCATGCATTTCTTGGCATCCACAATAGTATCTGGGTTTGATAACTGTATATGGGATGAATCCCCAAGGTGGGATAGTCTCTGGGTGGCCTTTCCTTTAGTTTCTGCTCTACACTTTATCTCCATTTTTGCTCCTGTCAGTATTTTGTTCTCCTTCTAAGAAGGACCAAAGCACCCACTGTTTGTTCTTCCTGTTATTGAGCTTCATGTGGTCTATGAATTGTATGGTGCCTATTTGGAGATTTGGGGCTAATATCCATTTATCAGTTGGTGCATACCTTGTGTGATATGAACTCAGAGGTTCAAAAATAAGAGAAGTAAAAATTATATTACACAGCAACCCATGAGGATATGGGTAGAAAAAGTGAATAAATAAAGAAAAACATGGGTAGGGATAATGAAAATATCAGGCAATGAGAAGAATGAAAGGAAGAAAAAATAATGAAATAATGATAAATAAAAATATTTTTAACCAATAATTACAAAACTGTGTGCATATATATTAAGAATAATATTTAAAAGAAAATATATTTAAATGCAAAACAAAATAATAATGATTGAAATATAAAAATAAAACATGAAGAAAACTGGAGAAGCTTATTTCTTTCTTGAGCTGCAAAGAGTGATTTCAAAAATATGGAATGTACTGTTAAAGTCTACTATAGTTCCTTTATATTCTTATCATATCCATTTTTGCTGCATGTGGGCTGAAACAAGCTATGTCAAGAGTATAATTACACCATCATGCCTACACTCTCGTTAGTTGATTTCTTTCTTTGCATATTTGGAGATACTAGTAGCTGCAAGGAGCTTTGCGATTTATGGATCAGACAAGTCACAACTCATTCCAGCACCTGTCAGTCTTTGTGCATAGAGGGAGCAAGCATACAAGTGAAAGAAGCTTACATGAATTTGTATCTAGAATTGGGGAACAAAACTTACCACTGAGCTCTGTGCTTGGGATGGAGGGCTATGAATTGCAGACTTCATATTCTCACTGTTTCCAGATATTATCATTCAGTAACCACCTTACAGTGGAGAACAAACAATTTAACCCATTGATTATCTGAGATTGAGATCATAGCTCTTAAGGTTACCTGGTTCCAAATACCTCACACAGAAAAAAAAATTCAGAGAACAAGCAATCACCTAGCAACAGCACAGAGCTCTGTGTATATAAGATCTGCAAGCAAAAAATTTCAGCCTTTATTATCAAAGATAGACCTACTATTCCACATGACTTCTTTAGACTAGCTGAGCATCTCCTTGGGTCTATATATGAATGTGTGACCATCTAAAACTAGTTCCTAAGACTGTCTTTCATTTGGACACTGTATAGCTGGTTACATTTTCCTTCCCACATTTTGTGATTTCCTCTCACTTTCAGATTTTGAGAGAAGTTCACTATCAAGTTATAGATATCATCTAAAAACATCATTTGGTTCTAAGGCTTGGAGACATGGGAGCAATGCGGTACATTTTTTTCTTGAATAGTAGCTGTCTTGAAGAAAATGTCATCTTCATTTATATAATCTATGTATGATGCCCATCCAGGACTGTGAGCCACCCCTGTAGCTTAGTTGATTTTAGTCTTTATTGATTTTCTACTTACATGTGCTCTTTAGCAGTCTTGTCATATATTTCTTGATTTGGTATATGATATGCTTTTTCAAAAATTAACTTAATTATAACATTGTATCTGTGGACATTAACTAAGTCACAGATTCAACTTTTATTACTTTTGTTCATCAGGAAAGTCAATAATTGGAAAAGAGTAGTGACTTGGTAACTTAGTGGTCTAGGAATAAGTATAAGAAAGGGATTTTTGAAACATCATAGGAAAAGTAAATACTCAGGTTTCTCACAGATACTACCAAAGGTTAATAACACCAATAGAATTTCACAATAAGCAGGGGAAATATGTTCCTGTCTGCAAATGAAAGACAGATGTTTTTGCCAATTATTAAGTTTCCCAAAGGGTCCACTTCCCAAAAGTCAATCCAAATAACCTTTGCAGCAAAGAAGCAGACAATGGTGGTTATGAATAAGAGTGAAGTGCTTTTCACCTAAGTGCTGTTATGTGGCTTTGTGGAATATGTGTAAAGAAATCAGCTGGAGAACACAGAATCAAATGCCCTTTTCTTTCTAATTGACAGAAACAATTTTTAATGTGATTAACATTAAACAAACTATTTTCCTTAAAAATGAATGTTGAATAAGTTGACTAAAGACCCTTTTAAATGTTATAAGACCCTGGTCATATAACACTCTCCTGGCTTTCTCCATACTCACAATGAGTTTGGAAAGCAATAAAAACTAATGAAAATATAAATCTGATATTGTCCAGTATGTGCTGAATAATAAAGTTTTTTTTTGTACTAGGTACATGGCCCTCTTGCTTTGCCCCCAATCATAAATCAAAGCAAATTTTTCAGACTATCAGTTTTTGATAATGAGAATGAAAAAGAATTAGATTATTTTCAAATGAACAGTTATAAATCCTAGAATTAAAACCACATTTGTTGCAGGAAATACTGTGTATTAGAAGTTTTTAAAAATAGTATATATTTATCTTTATTTCATGAGCATTAGTGTTTTGCCTGCATGTAAGACAATACTAGCGTATCAGATCTTGGAGTTACAGCCAGTTGTGAGATATAATGTAGATGCTGGGAACTGAACATGGTAGTTTTGTTAACCTACTGAGTCATCTCTTCAGCTCCTGGGTACTGGTAGTTTTATTTATGAAGAGTAGAAATGTTAGCATATTATGGAAGTGTAGAAATAATAATGGTTGTGATTTTACTAGATAAACCAGACATAGATTTTGAAAGTAAAATATTCGGATTCTTCAATTGAATTGGGATGAGATATTGTATGTAGTAAGCTCTGTGTAAATGTGGGTCTATCTTTGTACCTACCTACCCAACTACCTACCTATCTACCTACCTACCTACCTACCTATCTACCTACCTACCTACCTACCTACCTACCTACCTACCAATTATCCATCTATCTGTCTATCTATCTATCTATCTATCTATCTATCTATCTATCTATCTATGTATATCTATCTATATCATCATCTTTCTATGATCTATCATAAGACTCTCAAATAATTTACTTCTATCATTTCTCTGTATACTTTTTAAGATTTATATGTATATAATCAAATATATTTAATCAAGTATATGTGTAATAGAATATAAGAGAACAGAAATTAGGCCATATTCACCATAAATATTAGTTACTTGTAGTTACACAGTATAATAAAAATAAAGAGTTGATCCAAGTGGTATGAACCTAAATGACAAATTCAAATTAAGTTTGTTTTTATATATTTATTGAAAATGTTTTAATCAAATAATTTTGGAAATTACTTTATAGCTTGACTATGACATTTTCTGGAAAGCTATTGGTATGTGTAGGCATTCAAGATTTAGAGGAAATTAGAACCTAAGATGCAAATCAAAATCCATCTCCCTCTCTTTGCCTGTTCTGAACTATTCTGAAGGTGAACTTCTAAAAACACTAACAGAGATTAAAACAAAACATTTTAAGAAGGTAGACAGATGCCCTAGAAACTCATATGCACTTTAAACCAAAGAAGTTAAAGATAGGAAATCAAAATTGTCAGTGATTACTGAGGAAATAAATCATTAATAGTTATGGGAGAAACTATTCCAGAGTTTTGTTTACTATTCAATTCTTTAGGCTACACAGTGACACATAGAAAGCATTGTTACTGAATGTGTCATTATCCATGAACCATTTTGTCCACTACACTGATGATATTTGAAGATGTATTTTTCTAAATATTTCATATTGCTTATATTTTTCTCTTTGAACTAAAAATATTTTAAATGTACTTTTCTTATATATAATATTAGTTTAATATTCAAATAATATTGGCAATCTTTATCCAACTGCATATTGTTACAGCATTAGTACTGTAGAGAATAGAGTGGACATTTTGGGATGAGGAAGAAATTTTGAGGGACTGCTAGATTAATGGAGTATGTAAATTGCTATTTTGTACATCTAGAATCAGTAAAGCCAACTCTTGCCTGTCTCTTTTGACTCGTTAATGTAAAATGAAATCTAATCAATCCACAATCATGCTAATCAATGTACTGTGTGACTTCTATCACAGCAAAGAATGATGCTATTATAAACATAGTTACATTTTAGAAAATGCAAAATTTGAAAGCACTATTCTATGTGTTAAGCAAATGAGCATTTTATGACCTGAGAATTTGCAATCAAAATTCCATTAGGATCCAACAATTTTTATAATGAAATTAAAAGAACACGTAAATCAAGAATAGTAAACAATAAAGTTAAAGTTATTTCCAATTTATCTATAGTACTACAAAATAAAGTACTTGGAACAGTAAAATGATATTTCTCTTATACTGTGAAATCAAAATCCGAACTTTTTCTGTAAAACAATGAGATAAGAATTATAGCACCATATTATTCCCTTTATAGACTTGCAACTAAAACAATGACTTTTATCCTTATTTTGATAAATAAAGCAGCATTACTTGTTAGGTCTCACAAATTTTAAATGCATTGCTGACTATGAGTTTCTCTAAACCATTCCAGTTTTCCAATTTCTCACATCTTCTAAGCTTCTTTATATATATGAATAAATAATAGATAGATGATAGGTAGGTTAAAAGATAGATTGATGATAGGCAGATGATAGATATGTTGATAGAGACAACATATAAATATAAGATTCTATCATAAATCTTATATTTATAATAGATAATCTAAATGAATGGTATAAAGATGATTGATAGATGTTTGATAGGTTACAGAAATAGTATCTAGATAGATGAAAACACATTAATACCATAATATGTATGTAATATATATATAGGCTATAGATTATACAGGATTAATAATTGAGATTTCTCACACTATTATGAAACTGAAGAATACTATAATTTTTGTAATTTGCTAATAAAATTCATAAAGCATTGCAATTTCTAAGAAAATGTTTGTACTACAGTCACTGAAACATTGTCGCAGCAAGAAGAAATTGTACATAGAGCTGTATTGCCTTTATATTATTTCAACTCTTTCTTACTGCAAATATCCATATGTGGATTAATAAAAACACATTAGTTATACACATAGAGAATCAAGCCATTATATTGGTTAATGAGTAATTTATGAACATTGCAGTCTCAGTAATTAATCAATTTGTGATAATTAAATTTTTTTGAAATAACGTTGACACAGCATCTTCAAACATGGACTTTAAGATAAGCCTGTAAGGATATACAAAAGAATTAACACTGCCAAGAAAATTAAAATAACTCCATGGAGAGAAAAGTTTCCTCTGGACCTCTCTGAGGTAACTATTAATTTCCAGTCTCCCTAAAAGGGAGAAATGTTATATTGTAATTGATTAAAAACAATTTAGCAGTGTAATACATGATCTGTACGTGAGATAGGACCTCAACAATGTATTCAGGATCCCACATGTAATTTTTAAAGCCTTTAGCTCCTGTCTAAAGGAAATACAGAGGTAAAGTGTGCAAGAGAGACTGAAGGAAAGGCTATCCAGAGATTGTCCCACCTGGGGATCCATCCCATATACAGACACCAAACCCAGACACTATTGCAGATGTCAAAGAAGTGCTTGCTGACAGGAGCCTGATATAGCTGTCTCCTGACAGACTGCCAGAGCCTGACAAATCAGAGGCAGATGCTCACAGTGAACCATTGCATTGAATACACGGACCACAATGGAGGATTTAAGAGAAAGGACTGAGGGAGCTGAAGGGGTTTGCAACCCCATAGGAAGAAGAATAATATCAAACAACTAGACCCTCCCAAAACTCCCAGGGACTAAACCACCAACCAAAGGATACTTATGGAGGGATCGATTCATGGCTCCAGCCGCATACGTAGCAGGGGATGACCTTGTCTGGCATCAATGGGAGGAGAGGCTCTTGGAACTGTGATGGCTCAATTCCCCACTCAGTGTAGGAGAATGCTAGGGTGGTGAGGTGGGAGTGGGTGGGTGGGTGAGAGAGCACTCTCATAGAAGCAGGGAGAGGGGCATGGGATAGGAGTTCTGAAGGAGAAACTAGGAAAGGGGATAAAAATTGAAAGGTAAATACACAAAATACCCAATGAAAAATTTTAAAAATTTAAAAAACAAAGCAAAACAAAATAAAAAATAATAAATGTATATCGTATAAAAAAGACAAAATCTCTGTAATATGGAAATTGAATTATCAAAAACACTGTCCCCTGTTTTGTTGTTTTGAAGGTGGAATGACTTTGTGTTCTATGGCTAAGGCAATGCTAAGAACATAACCTAGGGACTTATTCATGCTATCAACCACTGAATTACAGTCAGTATCTTCACATTAAGCTGACTGAAGCATTGTCTAGTGTAATAAATAATTTTTATGTATGCCATGTTTGTAAGTTTAAACATATAAATTTACAATTGATGTATTCCATGTTGGAATAATAATAATAATAACTATTGGCAAGTTCAGTTTGGAAATTATATAATATCTTCTACTTGGTCTCACAAAATATATTATGTTCTTTCCATGGATGACTAAAAACTAAATATAAAGGTATTTTTTCCTATGAAAGTTGATGACGAATTTAATGCAAATTTTGGGGGACATAAATTTATATATTCTTTAACTTTATATGAGCTTCTAAGATTGTATATGGCTATAGGGAAATAAGCCTTTTATTAGATATTTGAAGTTAGCTACAATTTTTCCAGTGTTAGAAATATTTATATTTAAGATAAATGTTATGTTTTCATTTTCAATTAATTCTACAAAGTTTTTAATGTTTTTCTTTATTTCAGTCCTGATCACTGAACAAAGATAGTTCAGTTTCCACGAATATGTGGCCTTTCAGTTGTTTTTGTTCTTATTGAAAACCAGCTTTAGTCAGTGTTGATCTGATATGATGTATGGCATTAAGTCAATCTTCTTGTATATGTTGAGACTTGTTTTGTGTCACATTATATGGTCCATTTGGGAGAAGGTACCATAAGATGCTGAGAAGAAGGTATATTCTTTGTTTCATGATTATGTAGATCTCTGTTAAAACCGTTTGCTTCAAAGCTTCTGTTAATTTCATTGTGTCTCTGTTTAGTTTCTGTCTCAATGACCTGTCCATTGGTGAGGGTAGGTTTGTTGAAGTCTCCCACTTTTAATGTGTGAGAGTCAATGTGTGTGCTGAGCTTTAGTAAAATTTCTTTTACTAAGTGGGTGCCCTTGCATTTGGTGCATAGATGTGCAGAATTAAAACTTCAACTTGGTAAATTTATCCTTTGATGAATATGAAGTTTTTTCTCTATCTCTTTTGAAAACTTTTGTTTTTAAGCCTTTTTTACTGGACATTAGAATGGCAACTACAACATGTTTCTTGGGATAATTTGCTTGGAAAACTTTTTTCCAGACTTTTATTATGAGGCAGTGTCTTTCTTTGTTGTGAAATGTTTTTCCTTTATGCAGCAAAATGCTGGGTCCTGTTTATGTATTCATTTGGTTAGTCTATCACTTTTTATAGGGGAATTGGGCCCATTGATGTTGAGAGACATTAAAGACCAATAATTATTGGTTCCTGTTATATTTATTGTTTGGTGGTATTGTGTTTATGGGTTTTCTTTGTTTGGGTTTGTTGTGCAATGATAAATATTTTGGTTTTTCTTGGGTGTAGTTAACTTCCTTGTATTCAATTTTCCTTCTATCATCATCTGTAGACCTGGATTAGTGGAACTATATTATTTAAATATAATTTTGTCATGGAATGTCTTAGTTTCTCTATCTATGATGACTGAGAGTTTTGCTGGGTATAGTAGCTTGGGCTGGCATTTTTGTTCCCTTTTGATCTGCATGACTTCTCTTCAACATCTTCCTTCTTTGAGAGTCTCTGTTAAGAAGTCTAGTGTAATTCTGATAGGTCTTCCTTTTGTGTTACTTGGCCTTTTCCCCTTACCATTCTTGATATTCTTTCTTTGTTCAGTGAATTTAGTATTTTGATTATTATGTGACAAGAAGATTCTCTTTCCTGGTCCTTTTTTTTTGTGTGTGTGCTCTTTAGTGTTTGTGTATGTTTATGGGAATCTCTTTCTATAGGTTAGGGAAGTTTTCTTCTATAGTTTTGTTGATGATGTTTCCTGGCCCTTTGCACTGGGAATTTTTTCTCTTTTCCCATTTTTCTTAAGTCTTTTTCTGGTGTCCTGAATTTCCTGGATATTTTGGGTTAGGAGTATTTTTGCACTTTGTATTTTCTTTGACTGTTATGTCAATCTCGTCTATGCTATCTTCTACAAATGAGAATCTCTCTTCTATCTCCTGTATTCTATTGGTGATGCTTGCACCTGTAGTTACTGATTTCTTTCCTTGGTTCTTCATTGCCAGGGTTGCCTCTCCTTGTGCTTTCTTTATTGTTTCTGTTTCCATCTTTAGTTGTTGTTTAGTTTTGGTCAACTCCTTCACCTGATAGATTGTTTTTTCCTGTACTCATTTAAGGGATTTATTTGTTTCCTCTGTAAGGGCTTCTACCTGGTGTGTGTGTATATGTGTGTGTGTGTGTAACAAAGCTGATTATATTTTCCTTACTTTATCTCAAATAGTCTAAGTTATTTATAGGCTTAAAAACATTCAACTTGTCCAATGCTCTCATACCCTTTCTCCCCTCAACCTAACAATAGGCTACTCAGCCCAGAAGAGCAGATGTGTCACATGTCATCAGCTTCTCAGTGTCCTACATCTCTTTCATCTCCTTCTTCTTCTCCTCCTCATAATATCAAAGCACCAAACTCAGACCAAGACTCTCTATTTGGCCAGAGGCTAACAGCCACCAAATCTCTCAGATAGTTTCCTTGTTTACAGACTGTTGCTACTGCACTATCTGCTTTATCCCCTTGCTTTCTCCTGACCATGGAGCAGCTTCCAATTTTTGCAGAAACTTCTTGCTTGGTAACAGGGTGAATATGTTGTCAGGACTCCAATTCCAAACTTGACCAAAGACTCCATGGTTTAGGAGAGACTATGCCTACCATCAGAATTTTAGCACCCATCTGGGTGGGTGTTTCACTGATCAATCACCTTTCATAAAAGTCAGAAGAACAGAGCTGAAACACAACCATAAGAACAAAACACCCATCTAATAAACCCAGAAAATAGCAATTACAATGATGATCAGCCAAAATGCAGACACCTATCATTAGCATAAAAACACAATCAAATACAATAACATTAATATTTCATTATCAAATCCCAGCTGTTGTATTACGTGAAGTACATTTAGTACATGAAGTACATAAAATCATGAAAATAAGAATTTCAAAAATGAATAAACCCATTAAAGAAAGCTAAGAAAAACTAAACAAAAAGCTGAAGGAAACATATAAAATTGTTTAAGACCTGAAAATGGGAATAGAAGTAAAAAGGAAAACACAAAGGAGATAATTCTAGAAATAGAAAATCTTGGTAAGTAAGAACCACATAGTCTAGCTTTACCAACAGAATACAAGAGGTAGAATAGAGAATCTCAAGCATTGAGGGCATCATAGAAGACACAGATAAAATAATCAAAGTAAAAGTTAAATCTAAAAATTCCTGACACACAACCAGAACATCTGGAAAACTTCTAAAGACAAATCACCAAAAAAAAAAAAAAAAAAAAAAAAAAAAAAAAAAAAAAAAAAAATTTAGGAATAAAAGAAAGGGGAGAATCCTAGATCAAAGACACAAAATATTTTCAGCAAAATAATAGAGGAAAAATTTTGTAACTTAAGGAAGGAGCTTAGTATATAAAGTTATAAGAAACACATGGAGCATCAAATAGGTTGTATCAAAAACAATGTTCCCATGCCACATAATAATCAAACAGAAAAAAATTAGTGAATTTAAAAGCTGCAATAGAAAATCAAAACAAGTAACATATAAAGGCAGACCTTTTAAAACTACTTATGAATTTTGAATGGAGACAGAAATCCTGAAAGGTATAGAAAGATAGCCTGCAGATCCTACCAAACCACAGATGTCAGTCCAGACTCTTTGTATTGTCCAGCCAATCTTTTCATCACCATAGGATGAGAAAAACAAGATATTCTAGGATACACTCATATTTAATAACATTTCTCTATAAATCACATGCTATAGAAGATAGTAGAAGGAAGAGTATTATCAAAGGAGGATACCTACACTCATGCAAACACAGGAAACAATTTTATACCAGGAGAACCAAAAGAAAGGAAACGCGTATCATCACCACTCACAATAGTAAAATAACAGGCATTAATATTCATATGTTTTTGATATCTCTCAATATCAATGGATTCAATTTGCCAATAAAAAGATACAAGATAATTGAATGCATCTAAAACTGGGATCCATTTTTCTGCTGCACATGAGAAACACATTTCAACATTGAAGATAGATTTTACTTCAGACTAAATAATTGGAAAAGACAGTGCAAGCGAATGTAATTAAGAAGCAAACTAGTGGAGGCTTTCTAATATTTAACAAAATAGACATCAAATCGAAATTAATCAAAAGAGATAGGAATGAACACTTCATTCTCATGAAAACAAAATCCAACAAGATGACATTTCAATTTTAAACATCTGTGCCCTAAATTCAAGGGCACCCACATTTCTTAAAGAAGCATTACTAAAAATTAAATTATATATAAACCCTCACAGATTGATAGTGGGCAACTTCTATACCCTACCCCACCAATGGATAGGTGATCTAGGCAAAAACTAAACAAATATTGGAGTTAGTATATGTTATTACCTGACCTATAAATAGACCTAACAGATATCTATAGAATATTTCACCCAAACACAAAGGAATATTTCTTCTTCTCAGTACCTAACAGAACTTTCTCTGAAACTGACTACATACTTAGTCACAGAGCAAGTCTCAAAAGATACAAGAAAGTTGAAATAACTCCTGGAATCATATCAGATTTCTATGGAATAAATTATCTTTCAGCAGCAACAGAAAGTCTATAAACTTATAGAAACTAAACTAAAAAAACAAAAAAACAAAACAAAAAAAAAACCAACCAACAAAACTATCAAATGAAAACTTAAGAAAGAAATCAGAAAAGAAGTCCAAAATATTCTAGAATTCAATGCAAATGAATATGCAACATGCTCAATTTATGAGACACAATAAAAGCAGTGATAAGAGGAAAGTTAATAACACTAAGTACCTTCATAAAGAAATTGGAGAGATCTCACATTAGCAATTTAAATCACACCTAAAAGCTCTAGAACAAAAAGAAGCAAACATACCCAAGAGAAGTAGATGGAAGTAAGTAATCAAAATGTTTGCTAAAGCTAATAAAATAGAAATAAAGACAGCAACACAAAGAATCAAGGAAACAAAAAAAATCTGTTCTATAAGAGAAGTTACAGGAGAGAGAAATCCTTATCCAAGCATCTAAATGCTGAGAGACAATATTCAAATTAACAAAATCAGGAAACAATGGGGGAAGCATAACAAAAGACATAAAACAAATCAATAAAGTTATCTATCTAGTCATACTTCAAACCTGCTTTCCTCAAAATTAGAAAATATTGAAAAAATATATGGATACATTTCTTGACAGAATCACTGGCCAAAATTAAAATAATATAATCAACTGGCCAAAATGGCCAAAATTAAAATAATATAATCAGTTTGCACAAACTTATAATTGTTAAGTTTATAGACGCATTCAAATATGAAATATATTCACTTATATGTATACATTAGCTGTTAAGTAAAGGATAATCGACAATGCTACAATCCAAACACCTAGAGAGGATAAGTAGCAGTGAGGTCTCTCGTGAGAATACACGTATCTCTCTGGAAAGGGAACATAGAATAGATTTTGTGGGTAAACTGAAGGTAGGGGACAATGGAAACAAAAGAGTCAATATTGAGGAGGAAGGGCTCGAATGAGTGTGAGTGGAGGCACAATTGGAATTGAGGGACATTTATTTGGTAGTGCGGAATCCCAGTGCACAGGAAACTTCCTGGGAACCATGTGGATGACCCTAGTGAAGCCTTCTGCTACTGGAGGGTGTGTAGCCTGAAGTGCCTGGAAACCGTGTGGATGACTCTAGTGAAGCTTTCTGCTACTGGAGGGTGTGTAGCCTGAAGTGCCCACTTACGTAATCAGGCAAGGCTTCCAGTAGTGAGACTACAACTTAAACACAGATCTACAACCTCTCCTGCCTTCGAATTTGCTGGTGGCTAAGCTGACTCAGAGGTTGTGGAAACGGCCAAATAATGACTAGTCTACGTTGACCAGCATGATATGATGGATAGACAAACACTGCATGAATGGCCAGGATCCTGAAGCATGATAGGTGAGAATTAAGGTAGACCCAAACACAACTGCCCAAATGAATGAATGGATGGATGGATGGATGGATGGATGGATGGATGATTCCAAATGGTGTTCTACTATACTTATAGATAGGTGCGCAGCCTAATCATTATCAGAGAGTCTTCCTCCAAGAACTGATGGAAGAAGATATAAAGATCTAAAGCCAAATATTATTACAGTTCTTGGAAACTGACAGAAAGGAGGAAGGATAAGTTAGGAGCCAGATAAGTTGAGCACACAAGGAGAACATGACCCACAGAATCATTTGAGCTAAACAGAGCTCAAAGGGATACACAGAGACTGATGCAGAAATTACAGAGCCTGTACTGGTCTATACTAGATTCTCTGCCTGTTCGTTGTTCGTTTGTTGATATTGAGGCTGCTTAGCTGGCTTTTCTGTGGGACTCCTAACAGTGGGAGTTGGGATATGTGTGACTACTGTCTGTCCTCGAGACCCTTTTCCCCCTTGAGACCCCCGTTGCCTTGTCCAACCTTGATATGCAGGTTTGTACCTAGTGTTATTCTATCTTGTTACATCATGCTCTGTTGATATACCTGAAATGCCTGCTCTTTTGTGAAGTGAAAGGAAAAGGAATAGATTTGGGGGATCCAAAGATGGGGGTTGAGAGGAGTGTAGGATGAGGTGGCTCCTCTATTGTATGAGAGAAAACAAACTGAAAAAAAAAACTATCCCTAGGAGCCTGCAATTTTAGAACAGAAAGTAGGAAGGAATGGATAGGGAAGGGTAAGTGGGAAGAGGGGAGAGGGACTGGTTACAGTGGAAGGAGTGGAAAGTTGAGATGTAATATATGAGCAAAAAACTACAGCAAGATCAAGAAACAAAGTAAATCTCTATCCCCAAGAATAAATGCTGACATATATAATAATGTTTTTTTTTATTTTTCTTTAACTCACGTTCCCTACTATCTATACTGTTCTGATTAGTTCTTTAAGAATTTAATACCATATATTTTGATCATATTCACACCCTGGCCAGAATCTTCTCCAGACCTACCTTATCTTCCCTACCATCCAACTTTTCAACATTTTTTTGAAAAATGTTTTCAAGAACAAATTATGCCACTCAAAAAAATTTAAATGTTTTATCTTTCACCAAAAAGCTAAGCTGTAGGCACAGATTTTTCAAAACCTACTTTAATTATGATTTTTACATTTCAACCTCCCTTTTAGCCAACCACCCACCAGCAGTTAGAGGAAAGAAAGGATAATAGGAAATAGGGACTGTGGACCTGTTCCGATATAGTTCTTTGGAACAATTTTAATATTCCTTGTCAGCACATTCCTTCCAGCCCATTAACAAAACACCAAACACAAATCTACAGCAGAGGCTTGATTTGCAAGAAACCATAAGGATCTACTGATGCTGATCTGCATGTAGAAGTGGCAAGAAGTAGCCAGAATACTGAAGTAATTTTTCTCAATGAAGTTAAGACAAGTGAAGATCAACAAAGAAAAAAAGGTGAACCAATGCAAGAGTGTTGCCAATGAAGGCTAGCCTCAGTGAAGCCCAATGATAACCAACAATGACTTGTATGTCGAACCAAGAGTGGGGTTCTACTTATTCTTTCCAAACTTTACATGTTTCCTTATGCATCTACTCTGGCACAACATCACATGCCCTTTCTCCAGGCAGCTTCCAGAAAAACACAATTTATTCTCAGCAAAGCATAGTCTCACTAGGTATAAAAACCATACTTAATTGCAGACTCCAACCACAGCAGTGGGCACTTGGTCAACATAAAATAAACACCTTTGTATTTTTGGAGATGTTTCATCTTATAATACTTTGGGGGCATTGCTTTGTATCTTACTAGTCTTTTGCTTATGTATTAGATTTCTAGTTTTTGTGTTTTCATAGGTTTGTTGCAATATGTTTTTCTTTGTTTTTCTTTTCATTTTGTTTGTTTATATTTATTCAATCTGTTAGGTTTTTTGTTTGTTTGTTTGCTTGTTTGTTTGTTTTTTCGAGACAGGGTTTCTCTGTGTAGCCCTGGCTGTCCTGGAACTCACTCTGTAGACCAGGCTGGCCTCGAACTCATACATCCGCCTGCCTCTGCCTTCCAAGTGCTGGGATTAAAGGAGTGTGCCACCACTGCCCGGCCATTCTGTTATGTTTGTTCTATTGTTTGCCTTATTTGTTTTCTATTTGGAGAGTAAAAGAAGGTGTGAAGTTAGATAGGTGGTGAGTTAGGAAGGATCTAGTAGAAGCTGACTGAAGAGAAATCATGATCAGAATATATTATGTGTAAAAATTCCAATAAAACATGAAAATAAAAACAAAAAAAGGAAAGAAGAATGATTAACTTTATTTTATAATAAATAATATATTAATGCAATTTGACCTATAAAAACCAAACTGATAATTAAAATATGTTTTTATAAATATCTTAAAGAAACAAATAATACTTTATATAGAAAGGGAAGATAAATTACCTGTTTAAGTTTACAAATAAGAGAAAAAAGATTACAGAGATGAATGCACTGAAACTCATAGTGAATCATGGTTTTCAAATTATTTCATTGGGGAATTATAACTACCTTTGGAAGAAGAGACATCTTACAAACATATATATATATATATATATATATATATATATACATATATATGTATCTTACACCTAGTGAATATTATAAATGATGTTTATAGTCTTTGGTCCCTGAGTTTCATTTATTAGCATACCAGACTCCCTACAATCTGTTCTTAATCCCACAATGTGAAGACAATTAGAAAACCTGTATGCTTTCCTTTTTTCCAGGCCTTAATCCAAACATGAAAAGTGTTTTCATTTTTATAAGGAGTATTATTTTTGTTTTTTCACCTCTGGTAAGTTTTCTTTAATATATATAATACTATATTATATATAGATTGCCTATTTTCTCCTGCAATTGTGGATCACTTTAAAGGGTTTTATGATGGAACTTTTGGTAACTTAAACATTTCTAAAATATGTCAAAACTAGCATTCTCAAATTACCTATAGCTGATTATTATTTATTGTGCCAAATATGTGCTCTTACAAGAATGTGATCTCCAATCCCCCTATAAGGAGAGGAGACTTTTCAATTCCTTGGCTTTTTTTAATATTTCTGATGCAACACAAAAGCATTATCTTTATGGCTTTTTCTTTAATGCATGCAGTAACACCAGACACTGCAATTGATAAAATAAATAAAATATTTTAAATAATACAACTATTAAGTTCCTAAATTAATGATTATATTGGAGATGAAAGATTTCTGGGAATATTTCTGCTGTAAAAGCATGTGAGGTTAACCATATTTAAAAGTAGAAAATATATTTAAAAATAATCTATATGACAATAGACACTGACCATTAAAGAAATCAGAAATAAAATCTTGGGTAGATTGTCTATTATTATGAATGGTGCCAACAGAGCAGAATTTCTTTAAAAAAAATGAATATAAGATAATTTATTATTAATAAGAAATGAGATCAAATAAATTCAAAAATAAGAAAAATGTATATTAATTTCCAAATTAAGAATCTGCACTGAAATAATGGTGAAAAAGTATAATACAACAGGAATCTTCACAGGCTTTTTAGCACTTGAATTCCATCATGAATGCTGCATGGTATAATTTTACAAGCCTACAAAATAGTTACATTTATAGTTCTCTGTCTTTAACAGCCAAGTCTGCAAAATGATTGAATCGTGCACACTGAATATTAATAATATCAAGTATCTGAGTTTATTATCCTTTTACATTAATGGCCAGAAATGAAACACACAGAACGATTTCATGACAGAAGGAATAATTGTTTCTGAATACACTGGGTTTCATTAAACAGTTAATAAAAGCCATCAAGTACATATTATGTTACATTAGCAGCGATCAAGATTCCATATGAAAAGTCATAATTATTAAAGGCAAATGGAGGGTATTTTGAAATGTCCCCTGGAGTGAGGTAGATGAAAACTCAGTGATATGCTCTTGAATGTCAAGGACGTTTTGTGAAGTATATAGTAGAAAATGTGTAATATGCAGCTTGGGAACTATTCACTGTTCTTATGAAGACCTCAGAGCACTACAATATATGGTAAATTGAATATATCAAACTCTTTTATAGTTTCAAATGTATAACAAATATTTATAGAAAAACATCATTTCAGTGACAGAGAGAATATGTCAGACATAAATATACCAGTAGAGTGTAGCATATAAGTAAATTGATAATGGCTTACTTTTTAAAATTTTCTCATTTTTTATGGCGTAAAAATATCAATCGAGCTTTCTATAATATATGAATTATTCTCTGCTGAAAATTAAAGCAATTGTTGACAGGTTAACTTTTCTCGATAATAAAGACAGTAGTAAGCTATGATTTTGCATAATTTTATCATTTTAAATGTCAATTATACATGTTAGGATGTAAAAAGACCACTAGGAATGGCTCGATTGTGTTTCAAGTGCATTAGTTATCAAAGAAACAAGTACTAGTATCTTCACAAATACATGGTGTGTGGTAATCAAAAAATTCTAAAAGTTTTAGTGGAAAGACTGGAAAGATATTTCAGGGGTTTAGCATGTATGATGGTTTGTATATGGTTAGCCCAGGTAGTGGCACTATTAGGAGGTGTAGCATTGTTGGAGTAGATGTGTCACTGTGGGAGTGGGCTGTGGGACCCTTATCCAACTTCCTGGAACAGAGTCTTCTGCTAGGTGCCTTTGAAACAATAGATGGAACTCTTAGCTCCTCCAGTCCCACATCTGCCTGTATGTTGCCATGTGCCTGCCTTGATGATAATGGACTGAAGCTGTAAGCCAGGTCTAATTAAATGTTGTCCTTATAAGAGTGTAGTTGGTCATGGTGTTGTGTGTTGTGGTCACAGCAGTAAAATACTACGACATGAGTTAGTACCAGGAATGGGGTAATACTGTGATAGGCCTAACCATGCTTTTGTTTGGAAGAATGTCAATTTTGCAACTTTGGATTTGGAAAGCAGTGGAATGCTTTAAGTGGAGCACAATGGGCCATCCTAGTAGGAATATGGAAGACTATTGATGTGAGTAATTTGAACTGTGCAAACCTGTACCAAGAGGTTTCAGTGAAGAAGAATTTCACTATGTCACCTAGAGACTGTTTTGTGGTATTTTGATGAAGAACATGGCTGCAGTTTGCCCTTACCTGGAGAATATACCTGAAGTTAAGGTAAAGAGATTTATATTAATTGCATTGACAAAGGAAGTCTCAAAAAAGCCAAGCAAAGACTTTGATCTCTAGAGAAGTCTCATGAGGAATGCTTTGAACAAGAAGAGTAAGATGAAAAGAAAAAATATAAATATATGATTGGAGTATTAAAGGGGTGTCAGGAATCCTGAGTTCAAGGATATTAAACTGAATTAAGGTAGTAGTGATCTTGGGGCAAGATCCCACCCAGCTAAAGTTAGGTGCAGGCATGGTAGTGCAAGTTTTTAATCCCTGGAAGCAAAAGCAAGCATATCTATGAGTTCTAGGCCAGCCTAGAACAGAGCAAGTTACAGGTGAATAAAATTTGAATCCAGGTTTGATGGACCACAACTTTCATCTCAGTGCTTAGGAGAGAGGTATGAAGATCTCTGAGTTGAAAGTCAAGTTTAGGCAGTGAAGGAGTTTGAAACCAGAAAGTTGGTGATAATTTAATAGAAAAGGGGGGGGGGCATGTTACAGTCCCAGCAAGTAGGAGAATTTAGAATCTTTAGCCGTGTGGCTCTGACTTTAGAGTCAGGAATAGAATGGGCTGCTAAGACAATTGATGCTGTTTATATGGCACTAAGAAATTAGTGATGATTAAAAAGAGACTAGCATCCCTGAAGTAAAATATTCTGGAAAGTGTTTTCTGAGAGCACAAGGAAGCTGTGTTCCAGATATAGCCAGGGTTTTATCTCATGTTTCAGCTCTACTAGGTAATGTGTAAGTCACCCAGGTGGTACTGGTTTTGAAGGCATAAAGGCATCATGGAGAATAGTTGAATCTTTGTACTATGAGAGGTCATGGAAGGCTGTTGGTTAAGGTGCAGTCCCGGTTCAGACCCAGGACTGAAGGCGTCATGTAAAGGAGTTGAAGCACCATGAAGAGAGCCTATGAGAGACTATTAGTGAATACTATTTGTACTGGAAAAACCTCAGTGTTTTGGACATGCCCGTGTAATGAGATGTCCACCAAGAACAGCAGCAGAAGTGGAGTGGAGTGGAGTAATCTGAGCTTAGAGTGTTACAGAATGCAGAGGTGGAAAAGTGACGCCAGAAGATAATATGTGGATCCCAGATATTGAAATAAGAAGCCATAGCATTGAAGTTGCCTTGTAGACCCCAAGATGTTCAAGATGCTGGAGACATAGGCTATCAGCAGAAGAAAGCTGCTAACAAGGAGTGAAACGAACCCTGGAGGAAGAATTTCATTGCAGTCAACAAAGATCATAAAGGAGTTGGATCTCTGAAGACAACTTGGACATCAGACATGGAGAGGCAGAGCTTGGAGTTTACCTAGCTGATTTCCTGTCTTGCTTTGGGGATTACAGCTAAGAGATTAGCTGAACCTCAGTAGAGACCTTGAACTTTTGACTTCTAACATTGTTGATACTGTGATAGACTATGGGGGCTTTGAAAGTTGGGGTTGATACTGTGATAGACTATGGGGGCTTTGAAAGTTGGAGTTGATACTGTGATAGACTATGGAGACTTTGGAAGTTCGAGTAAATGTGTTTTTTTTTATACTATGTGTAGGAATGACCCCCACAGACTCATGTGTTTGAACATGGGAATTAGGGAGCGTAATGTAATGGTTTGTATATGTTTGGCACTAGGAGTGGCACTATTTGGAGGTGTAGCCTTTTTGGAGTTGGTGTGTCACTGTGGGGGTGGGCTTTGATACCCATATCCCAGCTGCCTAGAAGTCAGTCTTCTGGGCACTGCCTTAGGCAATGAGAGCAGGCAGTCAAACAGGCTAGAATCCTGCGTAAGGAGCTAATGCAGACGCCAAAAGGAGTGTTGAATTCCTGGTTTGCTCCTGTGACTTGCTTAGCCTTCTTATTTACAGAACTCAGGACTGTGGCTCTTCCTAATTAACACTAATCAAATTGATCCTAGAGGCTGCGGTGTCATATGTTCCTCACTACCTGCCTCAGTGTTCTAGGTTCCTGAATGACACACCCCCACACCTCCACACCCACACACCCCTTATAGATATGCCATAAACCGTGCAATGCCTGGGAAACTTCTTAACCTCCACATGGCTGACACTCTCCTCCAATATTCCTGAGTTATTACTTATTAAAATCTATATCCCATTTTTGCTGCTCCAGACCAAGGCTTGTAGCCCCCTTAGCTGCATTCCACAACACTACATCAAGACTGTCTCTCTGTCTTCTGTACCTCTCAGGCCTGGTGTTCCCTTCCTTTCCCATCATGGTTGCTATCTTTCTCAATCTTTCTTGGTCCCTTGTCCAGAAATCTTAAAAGTCTCACCTCTGCCTCCCTGCCCAGCCATTAGCCTCTGGCAATTTTATTAACCAATTAAAACCAACTGAAGACAAGTTTCCCTCGGTTTCTTACATGCAGACACGTAGATGCTTGTGCAATTTTGGAGACCAGATGAACATAATACAAGCAGCATTGGATGAAATCAACATTTCTCCATTTTTGTTTATTGAAAAAGGCTCTTTTCTCTCAGAAATACATTGAACATAATCATAATAACATCTAGTCCATCATATTTGAATATTTAGATAAATTACTGTATCATTTATTTAACTTAAGGAGTTTATGATTTCATAGCTGAATTATGCATTACCATCTGAAATCCATCCTTTCAAACCTAGATCATCTTCCTTAATGCAAAACAATTTAAATTTGATGATGAGACTATCACTAGTCTTCATCCATATCAGAGATCTTAAAATAAATTAACTATTGCCTGAATATGTAGGAAGCACAAAAAATATCTTTAAAAACTTAAGCAATTTGTAGAGATAGCTGACTGCCAGGATTGTCCCCTATATTCCTCATAACATTGGAATACTTGTCTTCAGCTTTATGGCACAGGACCATTTGACATCCCTTAAGGGAAGCAGGTATGGTGAAGGATTAGCTTACCATGCCTTGGCAGAGATAATCTGTTGGCATTCCCACATCCTGTGTCATTTTCTGGATACGATATTTTTTCATCTGCAGAGGAATTGGGGTAATTTTTGCTTAGTGGCTACCTTGCCACAATTGGTGCAAATCTGTATGGAGGTTTTGATGTTCAACATCTTCATTGAACTGTTAATGGGGTACTGTCAGGGGCAGATATGTCTCCTAGACAAAAGGATGGATTAATAATGAAATTATTTTAAGTGCCACATTCTGTGGTTTTCTGAAGAATTTGAAGACTATCTATCTATGCATATACACGTAAACTGTTAAATCTTGACTTTTCTTAGCTATTTCTATTTAAATTATATTAAAATAATTTAATATAATTAAATAAGAATGTAATAGAACCATGCGTTTACTATCTGGCCCCTAACATGCAATATTTAATCATCCTAAACAGTTCACAATGGCAGCTATTAGAAGTACTGGTTTATAATGGCTAAGATCAAAAACTAAGGTTACAGCAGATGCTGGCGAGGATGTAGAGAAAAAACACTCCTCCATTGTTAGTAGGATTACAGCTCATACAACAACTCTGGAAATCAGTCTGGTGGTTCCTCAGAAAAATGGATATAGTCCTACCTGATGACTCAGCTATACCATTCCTGGGCATATACCCAAATGAGGCTCCAACATGTAACAAGGACACATGGGCCACTATGTTCATAGCAGCCTTATTTATAATAGCCAGAAGCTGGAAAGAACCCAGATGTCCTTCAACAGAGGAGTGGATACAGAAAATGTGGTATATTTACACAATGGAGTACTATACAGAAATTAAAAACAATGACATTATGAAATTCTTAGGCAAATGGATGGAATTAGAAACGTCATCTTGAGTTAGGTAACCCAGTCACAAAAGAACACACATGGTATGCACTCACTGATAAGGGGATATTAGCCCAGAAGCTAATTGTGTCTTAGAATACACAAGCCACAATTCACAGACCAAATGAAGCTCAAGAAGAAGGAAAACCAAAGTATGGATAATTCAGTCCTTTTTAGAGGGGGGAACAAAATACTCATGGGAGGAGATATGGAGACAAAGAGTGGAGCAGAGACTAAGGGAAAGACCATGCAGAGAGACTGCCTTACCTGGGGATCCATCCCATATACAGTCACCAAACCCAGACAGTATTGTGGATGCCAACAAGTGGTTGCTGACAGGAGCCTGATATAGCTGTCTCCTGAGAGGCTCTGCCAGTGCCTGAAAAATACACAGGTAGATGCTCTCAGCCAACCATTGGATAGTGCAGAAGGTTCCCACAGGACAAAGGATCTTTCCTCCCATTCATCCAACAAGGCCATCCTCTGCCACATATACAGGTGGAGCCATGAGTCCTTCCACATGTATTTTTGGTTGGTGGTTTAGTTCCTGTGAGCTCTGGGAGGGTCTGGTTGGGTGATATTCTTCTTCCTTTGGGTTGAAAACTCCTTCAGCTCCTTCAGTTCTTTCTCTAATTCCTTCACTGGGAACCCCGTGCTCAATCTAATGGTTGGCTGTGAGCATATTCCTCTGTATTTGTCAGGCTTTGGCAGAGCCTCTCAGAAGAGAACCATATCAGGCTTCTCTCAGCAAGAACATCTTGGCATCTACAATAGTGTCTGGGTTTGGTAATTGTATATGGTATGGATCTCTAGGTGGAGCAGTCTCTTGATGGCCTTTCCTTCAGTCTCTGCTCCACACTTTGTCTTCATATTTCCTCTTGTATTTTGTTCTCCAAAACAAATAGTACTCTATTGTGTAAATGAACCACATTTTCTGTGCCCATTTCTCTCTTGAAGGACATATGAGTTCTTTCCAATATCTAGCTATTATAAATAAGGCTGCTATGAGCATAGTGGAGCATGCGACCTTTGCTATATGTTGGAGCATCTTTTGGGTACATGCCCAGGAGTTGTATAGCTGGATCCTCAGGTAGTACTATGTCCAATTATGTGAGGAATTGCCAGACTGATTTCCAGGGTGGTTGTGACAGCTTGCAAACCCATCAGCAATGGAGGAGTGTTCCTCTTTCTCCACATCCTCACCAGTGTCTGCTGTCACCTGAGATTTTGATCTTAGCCATTCTGACTGGTGTGAGGTGGAATCTCAGGGTTGTTTTGATTTGCATTTCCCTAAGGACTGAACATGTGGAACATTTCTTTAGGTACTGTTTGGCCATTCAAGCTTCCTCAGTGGAGAATTCTTTGTTTAGGTCTATACTCCATTTTTTCTTTAATCTTAAGGCATGCTATGTGGTTTCCATTCAGAAATCTCCAATTATTTTTTAATAGTGAGTTCAAACCTATATGTTGGATGACATCTGTAGTTTTTCCTAATTAATGCTACTTAAATTGATTCCAGCAGAAGCAGTTTGTGTTCCTCACTGCCCGCCCCAATGTTCTGGGTTCCCAAATGAAAGACAAACACACACACAGCCTTTATATGTAGCCTTAAACAGCTCAATGAATAGGCCACTTTTTAAACCTCCATGTGGCTAATGTACCCTCTTCTGATATTCCTGAGTTATTACTTACTAAAATCTATATTATATTTTTGCTGTCTCAGACCCAGACCTGTAGCCCCCTCATCTGTATTCCATAGCACTTACATGATGACTATCTCTCAGTCTCCTGAACCTCACAGGCCTGGTGTCTCTTTTCCTTCCCATCTTGGTGGCTATCTCTTTCCCTTTTCCTAAGTCCTTTGTCCAGGAATCCTAAAAATACCGTCTCTATCTCCTTTCTTAGCCACAGGCCACCAGCAACTTTACTTAACAATAAAAATGAACGGGGAGCAAGGTTCCCACAGTTTCTTACATGCAGATGTGTGGATTATCATGCAATTGTAGAGACCAGATGAATATAATACAAGCATCATTAGACCAAATCCACAATACAGGACCACTAATTTAGTGATGGTATCACTCACAATAGACTAGGCCCTCCTCCATGCATCAGTCACTAATTACGAAAATGTCCTACAGCCAAACTTTATGGAGACTTTTTCTGAGTTGAGGTTCTGCTTTTCTCAGATGACTCTAGCTCATGTCAAACTGACATAAAACTACCAGAGCACTACATTGATATAATTGTTTACAAATTATGTTTCCAAATATGAATCTTTGTGAGACATAAATTATCAAACAAAGTTTAATCAAATTTTCATTTCTATAACACTTTTTGTGTTAGCTATGAAACAAATCCAAAATGAATGTGTTTTCTCCATTCCTAAAAACTTAGACTGACAAAACACAAATATATGAATAAATCCTTCTAATAGTTTGGTATATTTTATTTAATATAAATCTAAATTATACAGAGTAAAAGTCCAATAAATGCGCATACCAAAATAAGATGGTATGATAGTGGAAATTTCCCCGGTTCTGGTTAGCTTTCAAGGTGCAGAAAGGAGGTGTGCAAGGTATAAGATTAGAAGAGTAATTATCAATAATACACAATTATAAACTATTCAATCTACAAAAAGTTGATAGCACTGGCAAAACATGTCCACTGCTTCAACAGTGGTAGTGAATGGTGAGTTTCTGGTGGAATTTACATCCTATTCCACAAGATTAAAGTCATAACTGATGCCACAATTGAGCTAAACACCTTAAGCTATAAATGCAATAACCCTAAGGGAGTATCTACTACAACTATGCTGCTAAGCGGATATAGTATTAAACTGATATTCATGACTCATTAAACCCATAGATCAATGCATTTCTTACCATCCACAAGAGAAGCTTCTAGGTTTAGTAGCTCGTGGTTAAGATAGTCATTTACAACTAGTTAAAGTGCTGAGAATTAAGGCACTACAGAATCTTCAGCCCTAACTGGAACAACAATATTATATCACCTCTCCCAAGGCAAAGGTATCATTGCAGAACGGGGGACACAAAGAATTCAAATAGCACAAGTAGTGGATGATGACAAGGAAATATCTTTCATATACAGCAGTACAGCCACACATATGAATTTTGAGTCACTTTTGAAGCATGCACAAAACTTGAATAAATCTATGTCTTTCCAAGTCCTATTAAGGATAAGGGAGTTAGACATCCAATCCCAGTCACATGTCAAATCTTAGCTGGTTGAAGAGGAAGAGACAGTTTTCTCTACAAATATAACCATTGCTGATTTGGTGATGAACCAGTGGAAGAATATTTAAGCATCACAAGTTGGTCTTAAAAAGAAATCTGAACACAAAGGTAGGGGATGAGAAATGGATCTAGTAGGTGTAGGTCATATGAACATGATCAAAAAACATGGACGATCTAAAACAAATGTGTTGCACAAAATGTAGAAAGATTTAATACAAACATTGTTTTAGAGTTTAACAAATGAAAAGCTCTCAAAATTCCATGTGTCAGTCTCAAATATAGAAGTAAACCCATTTACAGAACCAGGGCACTGTTACTGAAGAATGCTCTTTCTAATACCTAATGATTCTATATAAATTGTTAGACATGATAGATATATCTCCATTGTTAGATGATTTAATTTACATGAAATAATAATGAATCAAATGCTTCTTCACCTGGATTTCAGAATTAGCATTTTGCATATTATATTGCTCTGTCAAGAAAGCTTTAGGTGACAGTTAATCACATAAGTGTCACTAAATTGCTGTTAAGGATGTATTAGCGTTAAGTATCTGGGTTCTATGTTATTGCGATTTCATTATTCCAAACAAAACAGAAATTAATAAAATATTCATAAATATAAATTAGCTATGAATACAAAAAAGCATCTAATTCACACAGCATTCAATCAACTAATTACCCATAAAAAGATATTTACTACTTGAATCGCTGTCTACCAAGAGTTATTGAAGTAGAGATTGCAAGATTTCTTGTCCTAAACAGCATTCATTTTATTCTTTTAAGCAGAGAGGAAATAAAACACAAAAGGAGGATTATTGCTTCCTATTTTGTCAAGAGTGTGGAAGCTGTACCCTGTCTCCAGCTGCGGGAGGATAAATTTATTTGCTTACTACATAAAGTGTTCTTTTAATGAAAATTTATGACATACAACCATGATTCATTTTTCATACCACACATTGTAAACAATTCAATTCTAGTTGGCATGTCAGATTAACGTGCATTGTGAATTTCACAAACAGGGTGCCCAGGGTTTTACTAGTGCTCCCCACTTAGACACACCTCTCTAATTCTTACATTCTATACAGTGTATTCTTCCTCTTCTATACTAATAGCTTTTCATAGAATTTACTTAAACCCATTAAAATTTTAAATTATCTTCACTTTTGGCAAAGGATATTGTGATAACACTCACAATGGTTTTCACGTATGCTCTTAATATTTTCTTCTGAGAAAATACTTTCTAATGTTACTTTTATTTTTGGGGGTTTTAGGTTAAATCAGTAGGATAAATTTAAGAACTACATGAAGTTTGTGTTTTATTTTCAGTTTATCTTGTGGATATACATAGTTGCCAAGAATATGATTTTATTTGTGTTTTTACAGTAAACATTAGCTGAAATATCAATTACATATGTCTGTAGCCATTTTATTAGTTTTTTCTGAGTGGTCCATAAGTTTATTACCCTATTGTTTCTGAAATTCCCTCCCCAATCTCCAATTGACCAAAATCATTTGGTTACTTTTTACCTTATCAAGACTAATTTATGTTACCCAAACCATTTAGAAAAAGTATTTCTCTTTGTCTTAGTACATATTAATTACTAATTTTTATAGTACATTTTATACTAATTTTTATAGATAAGTGGTGAGATTATGCAGGAAGTGCCTCTTTCCATGTTGAGATTTGGCTTGGCCTGGAATTCCACAGGTCTTGGTTGCAGTTACTCTGACTTCTTATGTACAGCTGGCCCGTTGTGTCTAGAAGATAATGGTTCCTTGTAGTCATTATTATTTCTTTGAGATCGTTTTTCTCATTCATAGAAACAATGAAAATTAGTTTCCTATCACGGATAATTACTATAAGTGTGCTATATCATTTGTGCTTTCAAGACCCAAGCATAAGGTAGCAAGTTTTTGTATTTCACCATGTGTGTACATACTTCCATAGCAGTTTAGTTTTGTGCGGGTATACATCTAGGAGCTGGAGTGGTGTTTGTAGAGACTAAAGGTGGATCTCAGGCATTCCTGAATAGGCATCTATCACTTACTATCTGCTGTACTTGTATATTTCTGTTTGTCTAGTTGTTTGTATATGCTGCTGTTGTGACAGTCTCTGTGACTCGGTGTTACTGAATATCTAAGGGGACGTAAAAAAACGTTCAGAGATCTGCCTGTCTCTGATTTCCTAAAAGTTACAAGCACCACTGCCATATCCTACTTTTATTATGTGCTTTCAGGGATAGAACTGTCGTCCTTGTGCTAGCGTTGTTATGTGATGTTTACAATTCAAAGTCAGGTGTGTGTGACAGAGTCACAAGTACTTTACAAACCAACCTACCACAACCCAGCTGGAGGTTAAGGTTTTATGGAGAATCCTTTAAAATGATAAGCACAATAGCTAATTTTAAAGGAATGAAATTGTAACTTAAAAATTGTGACTATTTCAAAATTATATTAATTACAAATTCTTACTTTGTTTTGATATGTCTGTGAATATGAACAGATTCAACTATATTCACAAAATCCAATATCAACTTTGACAATTCTGTATCCTATCTTTTTTCAATTTGGTAATGTACATGTTCATTGTTTCTATATTCAATCATAGAATTAAATTAATTTTTTTGTGAAATGTGAAAAATATAATTTCTTTAAATCATTGTAAAAACAAAATTTAAAAGTAAAAAAACAACAATACATTTTTTAAATGAATGTGTTCATTCAAACAGGAAATATCATCATAAAAACATATGATATTGAGAAATAGAGATTTTTTTTCCAACAATAAGAAACTGAGGCAGGATAAATTGTGACAAATAAAAACTATCTTTTACAATAATTTCCCCTCATCAACCCCAATATTAAGAATCCATATGCATATTTTAACAAATTATGACAGCCCCTTCTCTGGCTAGCAGCTCTTGCAGTTTCAAGGGCCTACATACAGGGAAAAATCTTAAAGCTGACCTGGAAAGATTGTAGTGTCCCAAGAAGTGTATTATTAAATCATAATGGCCAAAATGTATACTTAGAAGTGGCTTCTAATCTGATCTGCTGCCTACTCCTTTAGCCCACCAAAGCTTGTTTACCTTTTCAAGTTTACTTTGTTCTGATTATCATGTTCCTGAATAAGTACAGCAGCAGATCTTCCAAGAGTCATTTGACGTCAGAGCCTCATAAGGAAGATCTTTAGGTAGAACGAGATAAGAATAACTCTATCAGAGTGGGAGGGTTAATATGCTCAGGACTTTTCTGAGGAAGCATAGAGGCCTGGGAGAATGCATGTGTGATTCCTAAGAAAAACTGGATCTATTCAATATTCCAAGATGTACAAACATTAAAAAGTCTCCCAAACATGTAACAAGTGGAGATCACAATTAAATGACAGCCTGTCTTTCAGCCTTTTAAAAGACTGCAATTAACAAGTAAATGGATGAAACTTGAAATACCTCCCTAAGTGAGATAACTCAGACCTCGAAAGAAAAATATGTCTTATATTTACTTACTCATGGTTAGTAGATAATAAGTCAATAATAGCCAAGCTACATTACATAAAACTACAGAGCTAAGATGCCTGGTAAAAGACTAGGGGTTACAGATAAATCTATCTAGATAAAGGAAAAAGAATAAATAGTTATGGGTAGATTGAAATGTGGGATAAGAGGCTCAAGGGGAAGGGGAAGGGAAGATAAGAACAAGGGAGAGAACATAGGGAGAGTCAGATAATATTAATAGCTATTTGAGAGGTCCTATGGGAAACTAATGCAGTAGAATCATTTGAAGGCATGTACACATATGAAAGTGACATAAGTGATGTGGAGAGAGAGCCCAAACTGGAAATTTCTTGTTACCAAATGAAGTTTCTAGTCTGGGTATGGGTTACAAATCATTGAGTTGCTGTCCAAAGTGTTTCCATGTGGCCTGACAAACAATCCTAGCTGATTTCAAGACTGTGTATTTCTCTCTACAAAATGATAGTAAGTCTCCATTGCTGTAGACAACACCTACAGAAATCATTGAATAGAGTCAAGTCCACCTAGTACCCACATTCTAGTACCCATAATACAAGAAGGCCCTCTGCAGCTTACAATAGCAAAAGTAAGCACCAATCCAGCCTCATACCCTGTGACATAAATTGCTGTCCTGTCAGCAAGACATGCTAGAGCAATGGTGGCATAAAATGTGTGGGAATGAGCAAGCAATATCTTATTTGGCTTAAGACCCACTCCATAAGATGTTGCCTAAACCTCACACTGATCGAGTGAACCAGAACCTGAGGCTCAAAAGTCCAGGGTTTAAAATAAAAGCAAATACAACAGTTCTATTAAAAGATTAGAGCAATAAAATGACCCCTAATGGCATTCCGTTATTCTATATGACATACTGGTACACTGTTCAATGCTTTGCTCAATAATCCCCAGAAAAGCTTCCTCTAAGAGCTGTAAGAAGCAAATACCTAATCCCACAGTCAGACGTTGCACAGTGACTGAGCAATCTTGGAAAGCTCAACTTTAAATGAGATATCGCCATCAAATTCCTCTCTTCATAGCTAAGGGAACCCTTGAAAGAGGAGGCATAAGGAACATAGGAATCAGAGAGAATGAAGGATACATTGAAAACAAGGTCCTTTAAATTAACATGATCAAAGCAAATATGAACTCACAGAAACTGAGGGCACATGCACTGGAGCTGGGTATTTCTGTACCTTGTTCTTTGTGTATGTATTATGGCGTCCAGCTTAATATTTTAATAGGATTCCTGAATGTGCAAATGAATAGTTCTTTGTTTCTGGTACCTTCAGTTGGATTCTTTTCCTTCTATTTGTCTGTCTTGCCCAAATCTTGTACGTCAGTTTTTGTTTTATATTATATTATATTATATTATATTATATTATATTATATTATATTATATTATTATCTTTTGGAAACCAGATTGTTTTCTAATGAGAAAAAAAGGGAGTGAACCCAGATGGAAGGGGAGATGGGAAGAACTGGAAGAAGGGGGAATTATAATCAGGATTCATTGTAGCCTAGATCTCTGTATGTACTCTTGGCTTGCCTTGATTTATCAGAGTTGTATCTACCACTATCTCACAAGCACGGTGATTAAAAATTACACCACCATGCCCAAATACTAGCAAAAGATCGAAGCTACAAACATTTCCAAGGACTTTCAAGATATTCTGACAGGATTCCAGGAACATTTTTCTCCTCCAAAAGTATTATCATTAAATCTGTGAATGCATTGTTGTTGTTGTTGTTGCAATTGTTATTTTGCATTTTGGTGACAAATATCAGACAAAAGCAAGTTTAAAAGAGGAAAGAAGCAGTGATTTACCTTACAGTTTCAGAGATTTAGGTCGGTAGTCCTTGACTCCGTGATTCTCAGTCCATGTGGAAGAATATTATAAAGATGGTAAGAGAATGTAGAAAAATGAAGCTTGTTACTGAAGAGTGCATAGGAAGAGGAACAGGGAGGGCTTACAGACCAGGGTTAATAGTCAGAAGCATACCCACAGTGGCTTGCTTTTTCCACACAGGCTTTGCCTTCTTCAGTTTCTAGAATCTCCTTAATAGTACCACCTTTTGAAATTGAGAGGAGGAAGCTAGAAATGTCAAGGTGCACAAGGAGGTCATTATCTTATTATTTGTCTTTAGTAGACCTAATATTGATACAGTTCAAATTAACTCTTAATAACAATTTGTTTAAAAATCCTGCCTTTAAAAAATCTGTAGAGATGTACTTTTGTATCATTTTAAGATTGTTCACTCATGCATCATACTAATGAGAATTTATCTTTTCCATTGTTAAATGTCTTATAAAACCTGTTATAATAATCCATTTCATCATGGTGAGAATCCCACTATTGGCTACAAATCATCTGCCGTTCATCATAGACAGTGTTCTTCCCCTAAACTCCAAGTATACACCACATGGAGTGACTTGTGACTTTCTCATTGTTTTATTTTTACTGCTAATATAAACCTCTCTTTCTAGCAACCTTTGCAAATTCTACAGCATCATTCTCAAATTACTTTTGCTGTTATACAACTGGCTACCTACAACAGATTGTTTGAATCTAAGCCTTATCATTAGTTACACAATGAAGTTTATTCTTAATATAACAGTATCACCCCCAGTAAAGAAAATATTTTTTCCTCTGTTATGCACTGATCCAATATTTTATTTTTAAAAGGACAATAAAAATAGTAAAGTTTGGTAAATATTAATAATTTGACAATTTACTATTGTAAATATTTTCACAACATACTCACACTTATACAACTTGCATCTTGCAAACATTGAAGCTTATTTCAATGTCAAAGAACTGTGCAAACAATACAAATTTTAAATATTTCAAAAAAGATTAAAAAATGATTACTTTTTATGCTTGTTTTTATCATAGTAAGACAATTATTATAGTTGTTTAAAACTGCAAATCACTAGATTTGTTATTCTACTGCCTCATGGAATATCACAGAGGTTAATATTCAATTCTTTTGTCTGGTTTGCAGGCATAATTAATTGTCCAAGGTTTTAAACTTGTTAAACATTTACAACTCACATGTGTTTGTAAATATTTTTCCTGTATATTTGAAATTTTTTCTTTTGTTCTATTCTGTTTCCTTATGAATCACAAGCAAGCCTTTGAAATTTAAGTTCGAATGTATTCCCACATGATAGTTCCTCATTTGTGTTTCTGCTCACTTTAATCCTCTCAATTCTTTCCACTTCCCTTCTAATCTGGAGCCACCTCCATTTAGTCATTCAGTAGAAAACAAACATGCTTCTAAAGAATAATAATCAAACAAAATAAAATTAGTTAAAACAGAAGCTAGGACACTGGAGACAAAACAAACAGAAGAAAAAGAGCCCTAGAGAAGATTCAAGAATGAAAGACATATTCATTTGCATACTTACTAAATAATAAATTGGAAGACAAAATATATAGACAAAGAACATTTGTGTCAACAAAGAGAAGTAAGATATATATAATAAGAAAATTAATTAAAAAGTGAAAAGCACTGACATGACATTGTATTGCAGGGAATTTCGGCAACTGCCATTGAATTTGTACCCTTAACACTAGTTTGTTTCTCCAATGAGCCTCCCTTGGTGGAAATTAAATATTCATTTGCAAATAGTTATCAATTGGAGATAGCATCTGGGCTAGACATAGGGGCATGTGTCTACTTCTCCATTCATCTCTAGGAGTCCATCTAGTGGAGATAGTGCTGGCCCTGTGCATGCTGCCTCAGTCTACATGTCCTTCTATGCATCAATCTTGATTATTAAAAAGACATTAGTTTCTTGTATCTTCCACCTCCTGGATTTTACACTCTTTCTGTCTCCTCTTTCATAATGTTCCTTGAGCCCTGAGGGAAGGATTTGATGAACACATTCCGTTAGGGCAGAGGATTTCAAAGGCTCTCATTCTGAAAAAATAATGTTTGGACATAGATCAGTTATAGAAGGAAGCTTCCCTGGTAATGGCAGATTAAGGGATAAATTCATAGTTTTCATGCCAATTTTGTTCCTCATTGTAATGTATTTTATCTTTATGTGTCCTATTTTTTATGACTATAAGTTGTTCTATTCTTTAAAATAATTTTAGATTATTATATTCAAGGAAAAAAGCTAATTTCCTAGTTGACTGATTTTTAGAGAAAAATTTTCAGAGATATTGAATAGAAAGCATCATTTTTATATATCCCCAATGACGGGCATAGTTAATATCTACTGTACCACTGTTTTGAAAAATTACAATCCTAAATTTCCATGCATTCCAACTATTCATCCTCGGATACATTGCAGCAAATACTCTTTTATATCCTATTTAGTTCATTAGCATATGTCTGGCATCGTATATAATGTAGCCTAAACAAACTGGATTATTTTTCTTATCAGTAAATTTTCAAACTTACTGTAATTTTTTATGTATTTTGATTTTTGTCTGCTTATTTCTGTCTCTATCTCCAGCCACTGTCCTTCTATGTTTCTTTATCTCTCTCCTTCCTAAATCTGTTTTGTTCAATTGATATATTGACTTATATTTTAGCCTATATATGATTTTCCAAAAATAGTTTTACTCCAAAACATTTTAAGTATCTATAGCCTGAGAATACAGATTTAGGTTTATACAAATTCCATTCTACAATGTGGAAGCCATTTCTTGGAGTCTTTGTAATATTACCAAACAAAGTAATAAATCAAAGGAAATTAAAAATAATACTTTATGAAGGAAGAAAGAACAGTAAAATTTGCTGCTTTGTCTGTAGGCCTAACGTCTGAGCTATCTGCGCTCTTTTTTTTTTTTTTTATGTTTTATCCAATGACTAATCCTTTCAGTCCTAGAAACCAATTTGAATGTACCTAATTTGGTACATCATCCAACACTTAGTCTTGCTTTACTTTTGTGTTGAAACACTCAAAGTTTTACTGTTAATATGTTTTGGAAATGTGTGCAAAAATAGAGCCTGGTAATGCAGGAGTTGTGACACATGTAAAGTGCAAAATGTTATATCTGAACACTTGAAGAAATAAGTTGACAATAAAGGTTTTAGGTTAGATTCTAGAACTTATATAATTTCTATTTTTTTTGGTAAGACTTTTTAATGGCGTTTACTAAGGTATCACACATACATGTTTAATTTCAAAGTATTATCTACTTTTCTTATGAAGGAAAGATATTTTTGAATTGGATCAATTATGAGCTCCTTTTGCCCCTTTATTTATATTCCTGTAATTAGCCATTGATAAACATCTGTCAGTGGATCGTGCTCCAGAACATTATCAAATGAGTTGATAATGACTCATGCAGAGCAGTGGTATTTTTCTTTTTGTTTATTTTTTTATTAGATATGTTCTTTACTTACCTTTCAAATGTTATCCCCTTTCCTGGTCACCCTCCCAGAAATCCCCTATCCTATCCCCCCTCCCAGTGCTTCTATGAGGGTGTTCCCTCATCCACTCCTGCCTCTCTGCCCTGGTATTCCCCTACACTGGGGCATCAAGTCTTCACAGAATGAAGAATCTCTTCTCCCATTGATACCTGACAAGGCCATCTTATGTTACATACACAGCTGGAGCCATGGGTCCCTCCATGTGTACTCTTTGGTTGGTGGTTTAGACCCTGGGAGCTCTTGGGGCGGGGGATGTCCTGGTTGTTTGATATTGTTGTTTTTCTTTGGGGTTGCAAATGCCTTCATCTCCATCAGTTCTTTCTCTAACTCCTCTATTGGGGACCTGGTGCTCAGTCAAATGGTTGACTGTGAACATCTGCCTTTGTATATTTGTCAGGCTCTCAGGAGACAGCTGTGTCAGCCTCATGTCAGCATGCACTTCTTGACATCCACAATAGTGTCTAGGTTTGGTGACTGTATATGGGATGGATCCCCAGGTGAAGCAGTCTCTGGATGGCCTTTCCTTCAGTCTTTACTCCACACTTTGTCTCCATATTTTTTCCCATGAGTATTTTGTTTCCCCTTCTAAGAAGGACTGAAGCATCCACACTTTGGTCGTCCTTCTTCTTGAGCTTCATGGGGTCTGTAAATTGTATCTTGGGTATTCTGAGCTTTCAGGGTAATATTGACTTATCAGTGAATACATACCATGTGTGTTCTTTTATGACTGAGTTATGTCACTCAGGAGGATATTTTCTAGTTCCATCCATTTATCTAAAAATTTCATGAAATAATTGTTTTTAATAGCTGATTTGTACTCCATTGTGTAAATGTATCACATTTTCTGTATCCATTCCTCTGGTGAGGGACATCTGGGTTCTTTCCATCTTCTGGCTATTATAAATATGGCTGCTGTGAACATAATGAGTATGTGTCCTTGTTATATGATGGAGCATCTTTGGGGTATATGACTAAAAGAGCTATAGTTGGGTCCTCAGGTAATACTATGAATCAGTATCACACTTTTCAATCTGTTTAGACAATGACCTCTGGCATGTCTCACCTTGTTTCTAGGGCCCAAATAATTAACTATCAACTTTAAAAGACCAAGCAACAGTATGCCAAATTGTTCTTTTAATCTAAACTAATAAAAGCATGATAATGAGTATATACAATGAAGTCTAGAGAATTTTCATCAAATAAATCTTTAAGTATATGTAAGTGGATAATATTTTCAATGTATCTAACAATTTATCTAAAAATAAAGTTGACTACTGTGAAAATCTCTTCAATTATCTTTACACATGATTATCTTTAATTGAGGTATTTTGTAACATTAATCTGAGTTTTATTATTCCTCTGAAGAACCTTCGTACTATTTGTAAAGCAGTGATAATTCAAGACAAAGCTATAACTCATATTCTCTGGCTCCTCTCTATATCTTTAGCAATACAAGGCAGTGGAGAAAAGACACTTGTTTCATGGAGAGAAAATAGAATTACAAAAGAATATCTTCATTTCAATCTTAGGGAATACTGTTACACTCATTTGTAATCAGTCAAACAAGGAATTTGTTGAGTTCTTGATGTAAATCATCACAGTAAGCCACATGTTTGCTCACCTAGAATTTGCTAGAAAAGCTGAATTTAAGGGGTCATTCTTTTCAATCTTCATGTTTCTCCTAATATGCTTTTCCTATTATGTAAGTAAACTCTATATTTTATTTCTGAGCTAATCACAATCTAATAATTAATTTTTCTAAGTGCATTGGTATCTATCAAATTATGTTTCCACACAAAACCCAGTTAAACATAAAGATGACAGAATAAAAGATGGGTTTTATGTCACAACCACTCCATACAAAATGGTAGAACATGGGTAAGTACATATAATAGAGCTGTCCATGTAGTAGAAACATGAGAGTTCTTGTGTTACAGCAAAATTTAATTTAACCTAGAAATCATTTTCATAATTTGGCTTTAGTTCCAGTCTTCTGATTTAATCTGTTGTGCCATGAGTATCTTTACATAAGCCTGCAAGTCATCCTTCCTTTTAAGAAACAATTATTCCAGTGTATATCTCAGGTATTCTCAGCCTGTTTTGGTATCATGAAGATATTTATGAGCTCAAATACTTTTGTAGTTTTTACTGTAGTGTTAATTTTTGCCCCGTTGCTGTAATTCTGTCTTCAAAAGGTTGTGTGTTTTTGTGAATCATTTTATTATCCTCTTTCACATGTAAAAGCCATAACCATATATTTTAATGAGATATATTATAATCAATCAAACAAGGAATTTGTTGAGTTATTAATGTAAATCCTCACAGTAAGCCACATGTTTGCTCACCTGGAATTCGCTAGAAAAGCTGAATTTAAGGGGTCATTCTTTTCAATCTTCATGTTTCTTCTAATATGCTTTTCCTATCATGTAAGTAAACTCTATATTTTATTTCTGTGCTACTCACAATCTAATAATTAATTTTAGGAGTGGTTGTGACATAAAACCCATCTTTTATTCTCTCATCGTTATGTTTAACTGGGTTTTATGTGGAAACATAATTTGATAGATACCATTGCACATATTGAAGTGTCAAAAAGACCTATTAAATGATAATAACCAATTCTATAATGTCTTTTAATTCCATGAGAATAACTTAGATTTGAGCATTTAAGATAGTTGGAAACTGTTGTTTCTCACTGAATAATTTTTCAGAGATTCACATCCATGTGTTTTAAGAAATAGCTAACCTTATCACAGTGCAAATGAAAGTGCATGACATCTTGTTGGGTGCAAAACAAAAACTCTCCTAAGAAAGATAGGAGTCAACAAAGCTAAACTTTTAATAAGTTAAACTTCATCAGACTTATTTGCAAAGCAGTGCTCTCTCCAAGAAAAGAAAGCATTTTCTTTGGCAAGGCTATTCTTATCTAAGAGAGCTCACTGGGGGTGGTATTGGGCTTGAACATGGCCATTTGGTTTGAACATGGTCAGAAGGATGGCCCCTAGTGAACAATGTCTTGGAGAACTGAGTGGATCTAGAAAAATAAAATAAAAATAAAAAGCAGAGGGCTTTTTATCTCAAATACCATTTGTTCCCTGCATTGTTCGTGAATGTTATTTCATGCCTCTTATTAAAATTTTACATTCAATTTATACTATATGCTTGTGCTTGTTGGATGCCAGATTGTAGTTACAGAACCCTATCTGGCCGGTGTACCCTGTATCTGGATATGGCCTTCTGCCTTGCTTCATGCTTTCTCAGATATAATTATACTCCATGGTAGGCAATTCTATTTAAATTGGTCTCTCAATAGAAAGTTCTCAGAAGGAGTTGCTTTTTTAAACATTTAATATGTTCTTGTTGGCATTTATTTACATGTTTTTCTGACCATGTTTTTCTGAACTCAAGAAACCTTCCTTATATCATTGCTTTCTTTTAAATATTTTTGTATAAATGTATACAGAAACTGAAGTAAGATAGTCTACAGCATCTTACAACATCCTTCCTTAGGTCTTCCTGTAGGAGGAGTTCCCCTAATTATTTTCCTAATTGTTGATTGGCTAATAAAAAGGGTAGAAGCCAATCACTGGGCAAAGATTTGGTGGGATTTTCCGGGCAGGACAAGAGAAGGAGAGAGGATCAGACCAGGTTCAGGCATGACAAAAAGTTGAGACCTATAGTTTTCTCTTGGCACTGATAGTTTGCGGCCTCTGCGGCCTGCAGAGGTCTAAGAAAGATGGGACAGGATATTCTTCGCCCAGCTTTTGAGTTATCTGGTCAGTTTTAAAACATAAAGGTGTCTGATGTTTTCCATTCGCAGCATTAAGGTGGGCTGGAAAAGAAAGCGGGCAGCCAGAGGAACAAACACGGAGGAACAAGAGGTGATTTCAGAGCTGGCCGAGGGTGTTTGGCTGATGAGAGAGTGATCTCAGAGCTCTGAATTGGCAAAGATGGCATTTGTGGGAGAGGCGTTGGCTAGGAGGAACTGGGCAGGGCAGGCCAACAGCTGATCCCAGAGTCTAGCTACAAGCTACATCAGATCAGCAGACAAGATCTACACAGTTTCTAAGTATGCTCAGTTTAAGAACATAAGAAAGAAGGAGGGTAGGTATAGATAAAAGTGAACAAAAGTACTTAAAAATATTATAATACAAGTTTGTGCAAATGGCATAGGAGTTGGATTTAGGCATTTTCTTTCCTTAGCTTTTACAATTGGGAAGGCAAAAATTATATTATATCATAGATTGACTAGAATAGATAATTCAAAGCATTTATCCAAAGTTCATGAAGAATACACATGTATGTGTGAATATTTGTAAGTTTTAAATGTTTCATATGCTATTTCTTCAAATTTTATTAAATCACTAGTAATTTTACATTTTAACCGGGTTTCTGTCTACACTTGGAATCTCAGCATTTTCTTTTATCTCACAGTGTTATTATTTTAATTTATAATTAAATAAAATGTATTTCCTTTATTATGACTGTCTCATGTTAGAATGATCATGAGATATTCATGATTAAAAATATAGTAATGTAAGTTATATACTGAAGCACAGTCTTATATAACAGCAGTATTTAAAATTTATTAGTTATAATGTGACATATTGACAGAGTATGTAAGTTTTCTGATTTAACTACAAATTTACTTATTAGGTCATGCAAATTATGCATTTAAACCTGTTTTTACATTAATATTGAAAACATAACTCATGGTTCTCTTAGCAAATGAAGAATTATTAATCATTTTGGAAATTTTTACTTTTGCAAATGATTACTCTGGTACAATCAATGGAATTATAGAGGCTATTTTGATTTTGCTGTATCTGTGAGGTTCATTAACATTAAAGAATTTCTGAGGATAACTTTTAGATTTTCTAACATACTTTTATGAAGAATAAAATATATATATATGTACATATATATATACATATATATGTACATACTATCTTGATATAAATGCATGCTTTTTGGTTTTAAACATTTAATCTTTAAACTACTATGGATTGCTCTAAACAGCAAGTTCCAGGTCAGTTAGGACCACTAACAAGTCCCAATCAATCAATCAATCAATCAATATGGGTTTCCCCATTATTGTTCTGTTGCTAAAGTTGCATATAAACATGTATATAGAGCCTTACCACCCGCATAAATGCCCCAAACAGTAGTGTAAGTTTGCAACTCACTTTCAAAAATTCCCAGCAGAAAAACAAAACGTGCTCCAGATAGTGCCCAGATACGGACTCTTCCCTCTCACACTTCTGGGTGAGACAGTGCCCAGCTACGGACTCTACCCTTTCACACGGCTGGGTAAGACAGTGCCCAGCTACGGACTCTACCCTCTCACACTGCTGGGTAAGACAGTGCCCAGATACGGACTCTTCCCTCTCACACTGCTGGGTGAGACAGTGACGGACTCTTCCCTCTCACACTGCTGGGTAAGACAGTGCCCAGCTACGGACTCTACCCTCTCACACTGCTGGGTAAGACAGTGCCCAGATACGGACTCTTCCCTCTCACACTGCTGGGTAAGACAGTGCCCAGCTACGGACTCTACCCTCTCACACTGCTGGGTAAGACAGTGCCCAGATACGGACTCTACCCTCTCACACTGCTGGGTAAGACAGTGCCCAGATACAGACTCTTCCCTCTCACACTGCTGGGTAAGACAGTGCCCAGATACGGACTCTACCCTCTCACACTGCTGGGTAAGACAGTGCCCAGCTACGGACTCTTCCCTTTCACACTGCTGGGTAAGACAGTGCCCAGCTATGGACTCTTCCCTTTCACACTGCTGGGCAGCATGTCTCAGGAACCTGTCTCTGTTCTTCCAGATGTTTGACCTGTTGTTTATGACTTGGTGCTCATGATTCCCCCCGCCCCATTGTCTCTGGAGGAAATATTCCAGTTTGGAAGGAATATTACAAGGAATATAACCTACAATGGTAAGATAGATAAAACACTCCGGATTCTACCATTCTATAACCATAGTCAAATCCTCCCTCTGTTTGTCCTTAATCTCTTGCAATCATTAACTCTTTTCACTTTTATAATACTGTCATTTCAGGAATACTGTGTTAATAAAAGTATTTCATATATATAGCATGAGATTTGTTTTTTAGGTAGAAAGATTCTCTTGTTCATGAGAACTCTATATGTTCTTATGGCTGAGTAGAATTTCATTCTTGTGATATACCAGCATTTAATGTTTTATTAATTGCATAACACCTAGATCACATATATCATTTTCCCATATCTATTATCCTAGTTTGAACTTTCATTTAAAATATTTTACATGTATATTAAAATGTATTGATATGTATGAAATAAAATTTTGCTTGAATTATATTGTGTAATACAAGAAAATAGTAATAAAACTAGACACCTTATTAAAGCAACTACATCTTATTTTCTTCTGCCTTGATACTTTTATTTTCTTTAAAATTACACTAGAAATTATTGGAGTATCTATAGTGAGGCCAGGCGTATTGATATTTATGAACGTGACAATCTCTGGTCAATCTTCAAAAAAATTTCCATTCCTATCATTGAACTAAAATATTATACATATTAGTTTTCCAGTAATGTGAAAATAATTTGTCCAACATTTTATAAGGAGAAATATTTATTGTGATCTAGTTGGACAGGTCCAGGCCATAATATCTGGTGTTTCTGGGTTGGTGGAATGTAGCATGCCATTTTGAATAGTGTATAATAGGAAAAGGAGAGCCACTCTACTTATGGTAGCCCGTGCACAGTTAAAGATGAGACAAATAAAAGATACATCCCCTTAATCCTCACTTGAATGGACCTTCCTTTTCCACTATGTCTCTCTGTAAACTTTCTTAAGTACTCCATCAATGAACAACTAGACTGTAAGCTAATGAGGATGCTTAAAATTCAACTTTCCAATTACATATAAAACATTTTATAATTTACAAATTGTAATTATGTATTTGCTCACTTGGTAAATTAATATAATGCTTTCATATTAATGGTCCTCTAGCATTGTGTGACCAATTTTATCCAAAAAAATTTTTTAAAGATTAAAAATATATTCAAATATAAGGATAGAGTTTGACAATACTAGACTATGTTTATTTACTTGATATTTTTACTTTTATATTTATAGTAAAATACAAACTGAAAATTATATATACTATAATAAAAACTGAGTGAAATATAAATAATACATTCTTGAATGTATTATAGATATCAGATGGAAAAAAAGGCTGACATTTGGAAAGCCTAATGGAGAATCCTTGGCCTAAAATTTAAAGATAACTAATGAAGATCTATTACTTGAGAGTAATTTTCAATGCAAGCAGACACCTTTCCCCAGAAACAGTTTCTTGCATGCATTCTCAGTAAAATTTACAAAAAAATTATCAGCCATAATGAGTTTTGAAATTTGAGTTGTATTATAAGAAACATTTTAAAATAACATTACAAACACTCTGGTTAATTACTTTATACCTACATTTCATGGGGTCTCATCATAAAACAATGTTCACAGAACTATTGTGTTCTGTGAAGGAAGTAGGCTAACTTATTGACAGATAAGAAAAGACAGTCAGACAAAGAGTATGCAACAAGTCATAATATTTCATGAGATTATTCATCTCATTAAGCTTTAGGGTACAGAAGGCAAGCGAATGTGAAACACAGGCAAAACATGGAAGAGTGCTTTGCTAATCCATGTTGCTAATAATTGTGGCATTTTATATTTCTAATTCGTTTTTGGTATTGTGCATTTAGACAAATGTGATGAAAAAGGAACTACATTTTTTACAATGAAATTAAAATCTTCCTCAAGGTTTTCAGGGACTGTGTGGCATAAATGTATGTTTTCTTTACCTTTTGTAATTGTTGGGTCTGAGTGCTATTACAGAACGAGTTCACCATTTCAAGTTCTTTCTGAACTGTACCTGTTTGTTTCAATTTAGTAGTTCTTGCTCAAACTTCTCTCTAAGATGCCTACAGTCTGCCTTCTCTTAGCTTCTCACTGAAGTGCTCTCCTTGGCTTCAAACTAACTGTGGCAATTTATTATAGCATTCTGGCTCCTTCTTTTGATCAGACTTTAACTGCTATGCTGACCTGCATTGAACTGCATGAACTGATTAAAAAACTCAACTCCATTGTACTGCTCTTATAGCACTGACTTCCAACTGACTCATACTCTTCCTGTGTTGCTCTTAAATAGCCTTTTCTTCCTGTGATGTTCTTGTGAGAATTGGGTATATTCTATCTCTGACTCATTCTGTCAACCTTTTCTTGTATTCATCCTTTTGTCTGCCTCTCTATTAGACTTAACTTCAAAACATGGCTGTTTTATTCCACAAACAAATTTTAACTTATAGATGGGTATTAATGGCATACTTGGCAACTGCAGTTGAATCAAATCTTTCTGTAATCCAGGACATGTCTGCATTCCAGTCTGATCACATAGATGGAGAAGCTCTTTGTATGTGATCACTTGTCACAGCAGCCCTGTTGCTCATTTAAAATTCTTCTCATGTTGTTTCATGTTGTTTCACTCCCATGTGTAAATTTACAAAAATGGTTGTAAATGGGTTATGATGCATTTTATTATTGAGGACCACTGTATAATTTTAAAATAACACCATTGACAATTCTGGGAATGCTTTTTACTGCATTATAGTGTGGTTATAGAAAGAGTATAAACTTCAGAGAATAGTATATATATAAAATTAATTCTATGTTTCCTTAGGCCTTTGTATAGATTTTTTTTAATTAAATCTGTAAAATTAACAGAAATATATGAAATATCTTTCAAATCCTAAAAGTCTTCAAGTTCCAGAGGCTGCTCAAAAGCTGCTACTTTTATAGATGTCAATACATGACTGGGATCATCAAAGCTTATTATTAGAAGCAAACATCATTTGTGGGTCTCTATATTCATCTATTTCAAAATGAAATGTAAGAAATCAGAATTGAGAGATTCACATACATTAATTTAATATGTTACGAGGAATCAGTTTAATACTTTGTCTTTTTAATAAAGTAATAGTAGTAGATTTTTCTCCTAGGCCCTAAGCCCTATCTAGCCACAAATTCATACTCATTATAATAATACCAAATACATATTCCAATATGTAAGACTGAACTAAAACCTAATTAGAACATGGCTGGTAATTTTCATCATGCCTGTGCCACAGTTTTATAAATAGGCATGTCTTACCATGCTGGTCATTACTGTAGCTTTCAGAATTCATTTTAGCCTCAGGTAGTATATACATAGTAGTTTTCAACACCATGAAAGCTATTTCCAAGTGAATAACTGCTTGGTTTTTCCATGATCTATGACTCAAGCATATAATATCTTTAGCAATATGTGATGATTATCAAATTATTAGGATATCCAAGAACATTGGGAATGACTGTGATATTTTAGGTCTATAGCTCCTTATTTACTAACCAGATTAAAGGGGGCAACTCAATCCTGTGACTGGGCTTTTTATTTGTTAACCTGTGATATCTCATAAAAATACTGTTGCCCTGTTATAAAGTAACAGTCTCTCCCCCTCTCTGTCTTTTCCTGCTCTGTCTTCTCTCTCTGTCTCTGTGTCTCTGTCTCTTTCTTTCTGTCTCTTTCTCTGTCTCTGTCTCTGTCTCTGTCTCTGTCTCTCTCTCTCTCTCTCTCTCTCTCTCTCTTTCTCTGAGTATGTGTGTTTGTGTGTATCTTAGAAAACTTCTTTTCCTTTAGCAAATCTCACGAACTTACCTTATGCACCCTGTCCATTAAATCAAGCAAATTTTATTCCTTTGATACTCTTTATTACTACCATATTTTAGATATTTAGAAATGAACTCTCACTGTGGCCCCTTTCTAATATTTTTAATTCTTGGTATATTTAAAGTGGAATGCATATATCTAAAGATTCAATAGTGACATCTTTAAGTTAGAGAAAACATGCAATATTTATCTCTCAGAGTCTGGCTTACTTTACTCTTAGTTCCATTTTCTCAAAAAATTCCCATTTTTTAAAATTTATTCCTCTCATATAACACATCCTGCCTGCAGTTGCTCCTCAGTCCACTTCTCTCAGTTTCCCTCCCTTGATCTTTCTCCTCTAGATTCATCTGCCTTCATTTCTCTTCAGGAGAACACAGGCCCACCATGGACATGAGGTGAACATGCCATAACATGATACAATAAGACTAGGAACAAACTTTCATAACAGGGAAGTGGGAAGCAAGCACAGTATGAGGAACAAAAATGAAAAGGCATTTGAAAGAGTCAGAGACACCACCAATTTCACTCTTAGGAGTCCCACAAAAACAGCGATCAAAGAACCATAATAACATAGGGGACATAGTGCATATCAATGAAGGTTCTGTGATAGAAACTTCCATTGTGAAATCTTCCAAATATTTGTTACTAGTTTACCAGTTGGTGGATTTATAGACTATTATTTCCACTTCCTATATATTATGAATAGAGCAGTAGTGAATATGAATGAGTATATATCTCTACAGAAGAAGAGCCCACTGGGGATATGCTTAATTGTGGTAAAACTGGATCATGTGGTATATATGCTTTTAGGTTTTGAGGAAAACCCACACTGACTTTTCATAGTGCATCCAGAAGTGTGCACCTCTACCAGTAATCATATGTACTTACCTTTCACTCCATATATACCAGCATTAGTTTCTAGTGTCCTTTATTTGAGGAGGTAGTGAGTTTTATCCATTCTAGTCAGAGCAAGTTAAAATCTCAAAGTGGTTTTGCTTACATTTTCCCAATATTTAGAGATGTTGAACATTAAACAACAACAACAACAACAGAAATAACAGCAACAATAAAACAACCAACTAACCAAATAAACAAAACAAAGCAGCCAGATATGAATTACACATGTTTGATCTTTTAGAAGTCTCTGCTTCTTTCTAAATTCAGTTTGCTCTCTAACAATATTGTTTATTTGTATATTTGGATATTTCTACTTGGATATTTATATCTTAAAATTCTTTGAATATTCCAGATGCCAATTCTCAGTCAGATATATATCCCCCAAGATACAAAGATCATGGTGAATTAGGGAGGTAGAAAGATTGTGAGCACCATGAGTAAAAACTGGACAGAGCTTCTGGGTACAGGTAGGCAGCTCTTCATTTAAATTCACAGAAGTTAGTACAATGTGCACATGACTGGCACAGTTTCAAGCTAAACAAAATGTAACGTCAAAATTAATAAAAGGGTTAACAAGACAGCTCAGTGGGTAAAATTACTTCCTACCGAGATTGAAGATCTGACATTGTTCTCAAGGACAACATAACAGAATGAAAGAATCAACAACTTCAAGCTGATTTCTGAATGCCACACAAAAGGCAATGTACACTAATACTACAATGCAAGACACACTCTCGCATGTGTACACATAAATGCTTAAATAAACAATCAAATTTAGAAAAAAGTTATTGAGGAATAGATTTCATAAGCTAATAATTTTCACCGAAGCCATGACTGGAAAAATAATATTTATTTTACAAATATAAGATATTTATAGAAGTTGAAAGCAAAGAAAACTGGAGAATTCTCTGAAGAGTTAATTCAAGATTACTCAGTCTACAACCCTGATGCAAAAAGCTGACTCTTCACATCTAGAACTTCTTAAAATTGAAAGGACATTGTATAACAAAAGAAGCAATCAATGTGCCAGAGAAAGTCTATAGAAATAGAAAGAATCTTTGGCAGCTATACATCTTACACAAGATTAATATAATATATAATATATAATATATGTCTGTTTGCCTGTGTGCCTGTGTGTCTATGTATAAACAGTTAAAAAAGACTCATTCAAAAATGAGCTTGGGGCCTGAAGCAAGAGTTATAAAGGAAGAAAAAAATGGCTAAGAAATATTGCAACAAAATGTCCATATTAATTGAGTAAACAAAAATAAAAACAACTTTGAATTCTTATTTTCCCCATTCAGAATACCAAAGCAATGTACCACAAATGTTGGGGGATATGGGGGGAATATAACAAGAATATTCTGTTATAAACAATATTACAGTGGTAATATTGTAGAATGATACACCCACTATGGAAATCATAATGTAAATTTTGAGAGAAAGAGAGAGAGAGAGAGAGAGAGAGAGAGAGAGAGAGAGAGAGAGAGAGAGAGAAAGGGACCGTACCATATTATCAAAGTAAATTTTTCCTTGGTATAATTTCACTCCATATACTGACTGAATAATTGCAAATGCACAATTGTAATACCTAAATTCAAAGTTTTATCATTTTTATTATTAGTTTTTAAAATAGTACTGCAAGTTAGCTATTCCTTTCTAAATTTAGTCAATATTTTCACTGATAATTCCATACATATATAGTTTTGATGAAATCCATATTCCTTCTCTTTGCTCCAAATAGTGCCCCATGCACCACTATATTTTCATCATAACATCATGGGATTTCTATTGTCTTTTTTAACCCACAGAGATCACTCTGAGCTTACTGTAGAGAACCATGTTCTGGAGCATGGTGTGTCAGAATCTAGGATTATATTAAGCAAGTATATTTTAAGGAAAGGTGGCTAAGGTACAGGTTTATGATGTTAGAAATTAGAACAATGAATTAGGAAGTATATACTGTGAAGTAGATAGGAAGACTGGTTAGAGGAGAAAATGTTTGGAGTGTTAACTAACATAACTTAACATTAGATATCTAGTAGAATTCATTGTGGAAAACACATATTAGAGATGTTCTCTTAAAATGTTTTCTAATACAAAAATAAAAATGAGTTTAATTGGAATCACCCCATAATTTGGGGGTATTACCTCTTCCAGACACCAAGTCTTCAATGTTTTGTTTCTTGTGAGCTAGGCCTTTGTGTAGCTTAAGTTGACTTGAACTGAAACTTCTTGGAACAAAGTTTATTAGGGAAATTTATTAGTCCATTAAGGAGAGAAGGGAAGTCATGAACTCAAGGCAAGAACATGGAACAGACACTATATCAGAAACCACATGGAAACAGTATGTACTAGCTTGCTCAAAGACTCTTGTCCAAATGTCTTTACCTCCCTTAGGCCTACATGTTTAAGTACTGAAATGTTAACTTCATTAACAGTGGACCAGACCTTTCCACTTAATTAACAACAACAACAACAACAACAACAACAACAAAATGCCCAGCAGGCAATCTATAAGATAGACTACTAGAAAAATTCCTCAGTTGATGGTCCCTTCTTTGTGCGTCAAACGAGGTTAATCATCACAGCCAGACACGTATTGTAGCTCCTGGTTCACACCAACATACCCAGGTTAATGTAAGCGAATAAATACATAAAGACACAAACATCTCATAGGAAAGCCTGTGTGCAAAGAAACAAGGAGATAAGTATCCTTCATCAAAGTGAGAGCTTCTACTCTTCAGAGGTATAAAAAATTGATTTAAGTGGATTAGTTGCTGTAAGACATTTCATGCCACACAGAAGCGTAACCAAGTACTTAAAGAAAATATAGGTACAAGGAAAAGCACAAGTGGAAATGGAAAGTAATCTCTGATGAAAGGTTTGTTTTCTACAGTTAACTCTATACTAATAAATAATAAAGTTAATATATTTTCTAAAATATTATATTGACTCAACAAATCATTAAGTGCAGTATATATAACATTTATAAAATAATACATTGTGTATATATATTTATTTACATGCATACATGTAGTTAGTACACATATACAGATACATGTGTATATAAACATTCAGAAGTAAATATCTTTATTAAATTTAAAAGATGATACAACCAAAAATATTTATTGTTTAGTGTCATGGAAACAAAATATGGTGATATTGATTATACACAAAAGTTAAAGTTGTTTTCTATTTTCTTTAACAATAATTATAGTAAGTATTGTGTGCTATGAAAATGTTTCACCAATATCACTGCCGAAAGGCAAATGTTTCCTTAAACCACTATGAGAATATTTATAAAAGTGTGTTTATAAATCTTACACAGAGAATTTTTCATCATTATTCCTTGAAAGATTTGTGGTTTAAAAGCAATATCATCCCAATGAACAAGATATATAATATTTCCTGGTGTTGTATAAAAATAAATATTAACTTTCCCTAGCAATTTTGTCTTTGTTGCTTGAATAATTTGAAATCAAATACAAATAAATAGCAGGAGGAAAATATTAGTTTACATTTATGTTCCCATTCATTTTGTACCAGTTTAAGAATGAAAACATTTTAAAATTGATAATTCTGAAGACAATTTCTTTGACAAGAGACATGAGTAATTGTTCCTTTGTATGGAAAGTTCAAAAATAGGTCAAACAAATTTTATAAAATACTGAATTTACTAATTTTATGTTGTTGACACTCTGGAATCCATTATCGTGCAAAAAGTTGCTGGTGAGAGAGATGAATAAAATTAGAAGGTGCTGAAAATTTTCTTCTTTGTTAAATCTATTTTTTGAAGTTAATCAGAATGAAGTATTTTCTAGAACAGCAACCTATATGTATATAACACAGAAACACACACATTCATATACATACAGGCATGCTCACGTTTGCACACAGACACATGTATATATATATATATATGTGTGTGTGTATGTGTGTGTGTGTACATACTGATTACTGACACTTAACTATAAAATTATTCAATGTTGAGGTGATAGATAAGTATAAAATTGGGATGCAAATGGTGAAATTATAGTATTGGTATACCATTTTCATCCCAATTTTGTTTTCAAGGGTTGCTATTATTTTAATTGTCAATATCAATAGTTCTTGTACATTTGAAGCCCAAGAAAACCTTTATGTCAGAAACTGGGTCTTTATTGGCTTGTTAGCAATGGTACCTTTTAGGGATTTCTAGCTCCACAGGTTGTTACGGCTGAATGCTTTCAGAGAGATACTTTTTTACTGCATTAGGACATAAAATCTATGTTGCTGGGAAATGTCTCCTGGAACTGGATACTATCCCTAGGAAATAAACAACAATAAAATAATAAAATAGGATAATATATTATTTCTATTTCAAGATACTGCATTTGTCATAATTTGTTACACAGCAATAGAAAAGTAAAGGGTTGGCTATCACTTTGTAACAATTTTTAATTTTTACCTTTTTCTTTTTATTTGTTCTGTTTTTTATTGCCTTCACACATTTTTTATAGTCCAGTAGTTATCCCCATCATGTTCTGTTCTCCTACAGTTCCTCACCCCATTCTTCCTCCCCCATCTCCAGAGGATGTCCCTCATTCCCATCACCCTACCCTGCCCGGCCTCTCCACTCCCTGGAGTCTTAAATCTCTTGAGAGTTAGGTGCATCTTCTCTCACTGAGGCCAGACCAGGCAATCCTCTGCTGAATATGTGTTGCGGAGCCTCGGAACAGCTTGTGTTTGCTGCCTGGTTGGTGGCTCACTGTTTGAGAGATCTTGGGTTTGTACAGCTTAGTTTAGATTGCTTGTCTTCCTATGGGGTTGCCCTCCTCCTCACCTTCTGCCAGCCTTTTCCTAAATTTAACCCCAGAGGACCTAAGCTTCTTTCCATTGTTTGGTGTAAATATCTGCATATGACTCAGTGCTTCTTGGGCCTCTAGGAGGGCAGCCATGTTAGGCTCCTGTCTATGAGCACAGAATAGCATCAGTTATAAGTGTCAGGCCTTGGATCCTCCCTTGGACGTGGGTCCCTATTTGGGCTAGTCACTGGAACTCCTTTCCCTCCGTCTCCTCTCCATTTTTGTCCCTGACGTTTTTAAGACAGGAACACTTCTGCATCAGAATTTTTGACTGAGTGATGGCAACTCCATCCCTCCACTTGATGCCCTGCCTTTCTACAGAAGGTTGATTCTACAAGTTCCCTCTCCCCACAGTTGGGTGTTTCATCTAAGGTCCCTCCCTTTGAGTGTTGAGTGCCTCTTTGCCTCCCAGGTCTCTGGTACATTTTAGCGGGCCCTCACCCACCTTCTCATAGGGAGCTGCTTGCATGTTTCCTTCCATCCATTAGGCTGACCCTAGGGGCTTCACTCCTGCTTCCCCCACCCCATTCTTTCATTCTTAAAATGAGTAAAAAAATGTCACATACTGGTTGATGTTTACTCGATGTTCATTATTTTCACGAGTACATTGTAAATAATATTCAAATCAAATGTTGATAGTCTAATATAAAAGTAGATTCCCTATTTCTTATAGTTATTTTATTGTAAATTTTGACTCTTTACCACGTTTGCATGTGTTTGTCTGTTACTAAAAAGACATCATCAACTAAATAAAATAGTATGATTTAATAAAGGGCTAAAGGATTTAGAAACTTATGGTACTAGTCATAGTTCAAAATTCTATTTCATATATGGCTACTAACTACCACATTATTTAGCTTACATATGAGGAGGCATGTTGGCTAACTTTAACTCAGGACTTGGAAAACAGAAATAAGAGGTACTGGCAAGCTAGTTTAACAAGAATTACTGAGTTGTTTATTCATTAAAATACAATACACTAGTAAAATCATATAAAATAAAATAAAATATATTCAATGAAGAAACCCAATATTAACATTGGGCTTCCACACACATGCACGTATGTGAAAGCATACCTCCATATGCATCTGCTTATACATGTGGATACCAATTCATACATGAACGCATAGCACATATCCACACATACACTTGAAAAAAAGTCCACTAGATGGCTGTTGGTTATTATAACAATGCAATACCACTATATTGATATTATTAACGATTAGTGATATAACCACACTCACCTACATTCAATAAACACGGTATTCAGTAACCTTTGGAAGTCACAGATGTTCATATTAGTACTAACTCATTACTATTCTTGTTTGTCATGTCTTTGTGGTGGTTTGTATATGATTGGCCTAGATATGGACCTATTAGGAGGAGAGGCCTTGTTAGAGTAAACGTGGCCTTGTTGGTGGATGTGTGTAACTGTGGGTTTAGGTTTTAAGACACTCCTCCTAGCTACCTAGAAAACAGTCCTCTCCTAGCTGCTTTCAGATTGAGATGTAGAAATTTCTGCTCTTCCTCTAGTCTGAGTGCTTGCTGCCATGTTTCTTGGTATGATAAAAATGAACTGAACCTCTTAATCTATAAGCCAGGGACGATTCTGTTTGTGCCTTTATAAGAGTTCCCATGGTCAAGGTGTCTTTTTATAGCATTGAAATCCTAAGACATCTTTTAAAAAGATCAAAGATAAATTTGATAACCATATGAAAGCAGATGGTAGATGTGTAAAATATAGTAATTACTATTAGTATTGCCTATCATGGGAGGGGCAAAGCTTAATGTGGCAGTGTACTTAAGAAAGTCAGCAAGTTAGGTCCAATTAAACTGTAGAAATGCTTGTAACTTATCCCTTTTCCCCTGAACACCTTCATTTTGTAAACCCAATTGCTGCCAACATTGAAGACCAAAAATATTGATCTAACTATAAGGAAAAAGTTTGACAAATAAATACTGTATAAGAAAAGCTAATTAAATAACTTGTTGAGTAGCTGTCCTATGTATTTTGATATTTTATTGGAGGAAATATGAAAAATTCCCTACTACCCAGTTACGATCATAGTAAACAAATATATATTTTATACTAATGTGTATCTGTATTTATTTCATATCCATTTATCTATAAAGGTAATAGCAGGTAGAATAATGTATATGCTTCCATATACTTAATCCATAATCTGCTTTGAGAAGAACTTTAGATATATTCAATAAAATATTATGAGTTATAAAGTATGTGTATCATCAATTTTACTATGATGAATTTTAAGTGTTCTTAACAATTAATATTCCTTCAGGGGAGAGTATATTATCAAACAGAAATTAGTAAACTTAGAGTTGTTTGTGAAATCAACTGATTGGAGGAATCAGTTGTAATTTAATAAGAACACAAGCAAGGAACGCCTTATTTATTTATTATTTATTTTATTCCTTTACATTTCAAATGTTATCTCCTTCCTTCATCTCCACTCCACAAACTCCCTACTCCATGCCTCTCCACTTCGCCTCTAGGAGGGTGTTCCCAGCACAACTATCCACTCCTGCCTCACCCTTCCAGTGTCTCCCTTCTCTGGGGCATCAGACCTCCACAGGACCTGCCATCTCACTGATGCCAAATGAAACAGTCCTCTGTTCGATGTGTAGCAGGAGCCATGAACTGGCCCATGTATACTCTTTGATTGGTGATTTAGTCCCTGAGAGCTCTGAGGAGTCCATTTAATTGATACTGTTCTTCATATGGGGCTGCAGTCCCTTTCAGCTCCTTTAATGCTTCCCCTCACTCTTCCACTGGGGTCCATGGTTACAGTCCAATTGTTGGCTGTGAGTGTCTACATCTGTAATAGTCTGGTGCTGGCAGAGCCTGTCAGCGGACAGCTATCCCCGGCTCCTGTCTGTAAGCACATCTTGGCATTTGCAATGGTGTTAGGGTTAAGTGTTTGGAGGTAGGATGGATCTCTCGGTGGGGAGGTCTCTGGGTGGCCTTTCCGTTCTGTCTGCTGCTCCATTTCTGTCCCTACATTTTATTTAGACAAGGACAAAGGTGGTCTTTTCAGATTGTATCTCCCTGCTGTTTGTATTTCTGCTAATGTCATCCACTTTCAGTCCTGGGAGCCTCTAGCATTCCTGGTTTCTGGGACTTTCTAGTGGTTCTCCAAACCACTCTACCTGCACTCCCACCCTGCTACTTATTTCAATTCATTCTCTTGGCCCTCTGGACTTCTCTCTTGTCTCTTCCCACATCTGGGCCTGCCTTCCCTCTTTTTCTTTCCTCTCCCTTTTCCCACCCAGCTCCCTCCCTCTCTTTACCTATAATGATTATTTTGTTCCCCCTTCTAAGTGGGTTGAAACATCCACACTTTGCCCTTCTCTCTTGTTAAATTTCACATGGTCTTTGAGTTGTATGGTGGGTATTCTGAGCTTTTGGATTAATATTGAATTATCAGTGAGTACATTCCATGTCTTTTTCAGTCTGGGATACTTCATTCAGGATATTTTCTAGTTCCATATATTTATCTACAAAATTCATAAAATTATCATTTTAAATAGCTGATTAGTATGTCCTTGTTATTATGTACCACTTTTCCTGTATCTCTTCTTCTTTTGAGGAACATCTGGGTCATTTCCAGTTTCTGGGCTATTATAAATAAAGCTTCTATGAACATAGTAGAACATTAGTCTTTGTTATATCAACATTTATCAGTATCTTTTAGGTATATGCACAGGAGTGGTATAGTTGGATCTTCAGGGAGTGCCATGGCTAATTTTCTGAGAAAGCACCACATTGATTTCCAGAGTGGTTGTACCAGGTTGCAGTCCCATCAGCAGTAGAAGAGAGTTCGTTTTTCTTCATATCCTCAGCAGTATCTGCTGTTGCCTGAGTTTTTGATCTTACCCATTTGATTAGGTAAGGTAGAATCTCAGGGTCATTTTGATTTGCATATCCCTGATGAGTAAGAAAGTTGAACATTTCTTTAGGTGTTTCTTGGCCACTCAATTTTCTTCAGTACAAAATTCATTCTTTAAACTCTATACCCTATTTTTAGCCGGGTGGTGGTGGCACACACCTTTAATCCCTGCACTTGGGAGGCAGAGGCAGGCGGATCTCTGAGTTCGAGGCCAGCCTAGTCTACAGAATGAGTTCCAGGACAGTCAGAGCTACACAGAGAAACCCTGTCTCGAAAAACCAAAAAAAA